>NC_060275.1:8084450-8378326 GCF_021613505.1 Equus quagga
GCAATCTTGATCTTTTCAACAGATGTGAATCAATCTTAGATATAAGCTTTGTAAATTTTCGAATTTTATACTTCCATCATCAGCTACCTAAAATAAAAGGAAAGAAAAGTAGTGATGGTCACTCTTGAAGAGAAAGAAACAATGCTGGTTGTTATGAGTGATTGGTGGAAATCTTCAATAGCACACACTCTTTTCTGAGCCATGAAAAAGGGCCTCGGTGTTTATTTTCAGTATATACCTCTATTCACAGTCTGTTCTCAGTCGGCAATTGGCAATGCCCTCAATTAAATATAAATTATTTCACATTGATAATCTTCTGATACTTAACTAGCAAAGCCAGATGAAAACTAACTCCTACAGAAGATGAAATAAGATACAGCATGCTTCTCAGTGTTCAAAGGTGCTTTCCATGTACCAAATTATAGTACAAAAATTAAATTTTATTTTAACAGACATAATCAAAAACTTTAGTGGTGGCTATGTGCAGAAGGATATTTATGATTTGCTAAAAAGAAGTCACGTGACAGGCAATCACAGCACTGATTCAGTGGTTCCAGGAGGCCATCAAGCCCAGGCTCGTTCAACCTTGTTTCAAGGTGCTGGCTTTGTCCTGAGGCTTGAATCTTCATTGTCACAAGATGGTTGCTTTAGCTCCAGGCATTATTCCCAACACAGAAAGCAAGAGGGCAGCCAAAAGAGCTATTTTCTCATTACAAGTCTCTCTCTCAGCAAGACGGAAGCACATCAGACTTGCTTTCATAGGCCACTTACCAGAACTGGGCCACGTGGCCCCCAGAACATTCACCTTCAAAGGAACACAGAAATGCTTTAATTCTGAGACCAGCTATGATTTATCCACGAAAGCTAAACACTTTGCCATCTGAACAAAACTGGAGTTTTGTTAGCAAGAAAGAATAGAAGCATAAACATTGGATGAGGAGCCCAAATGCCAACACTATCTGCCTTCCAAAATCAGTAGACATGCACTGTATCACATAGGCATGAGAACATTATACATAATTAACAAACATGCCACACTGCTTGTAATAGAAGAGTTTATATCAAATGCTTTCTCATTCTATAGTCAGCATGATATCAAACCTGAAGTGAATTTGCACTCCCATTGCATAGCAAGCCAATCTCTGACACCGAGTGTAGTGGAAGAAAGTAGGAATTTTATTATTGTACAGCACTAAGCAAGGAGAAAGGGTAGCTAACACTGAAATCCCAAACTCCCCAAAAAGCTAAATGGAAGGGTTTTTATTTGGGGTTTTAGTTTGGGGCGGGGGAGCATATGGCCTTGCTGATCAAAGCTTTCCCACCAGTCTGTGTTTGGCCTTGAGACTACCTACAGAGAGGAGGAAGCCCGTGACCTTGCTGGTCAGCAGCTTTCCCACCAGCCTGTATCTCTTTGCGGGGAGGAGATAATGAATTCAGGTGTTTGTCCTTGGCTGTCCCTGTCTCCATGGAGGACAGCGGATTCTGGAGCTAGGAAGCCAGGGAGTAAGCAGGGAATGAGGGTTTTAGTTTTAACTCCACATATACTGGGTTTAATGTGGGGAAACCGATATCAGAGTTGGTATCAAGCATATTTCCACTTGCCATGGAAATTTTGCAAGTGTTACTTCTTTCGTTTTTATTTAGTATTTATTATTTTACTGATTTTACATTATGAAATCATATAAGGTTTTACATGGATAAAATACAAGTTTACCCGATGGAGTGAAATTTCTCAAACTACCCCATATCTTTATTCAGACACACTTTCTCCACCCCAGGTAAAGAATCTTTAGTTTAGAACATTTCCTAATATAATGCTATCTGAGGGTTTTAAGTGGGAAATGGAAAAGACGAACAACAGATGTGTAGGGGAACTGGAGACTGGACGCCAGTGAGAAAGCAAGTAAAACACTCCACCGAGAGGAAGATGTGAGGAAGGACACAGTGCCATCACTGACCACATGAGCCTTCATTCCTGACAGCATTTAAAGCAAGGGAATAAAAGCTACCTGGCAAGGAGGCTAAAAATGATTGACACATCGGTAATAATCGCCCATGTTCTGCTGATTTTAAGATTCTAAATACGTAAAGAATACATTAATAATGCACAGTTGTAGATGTCTACTTCAGCTAATTTACTTTCTGGAATAATACAGGATATTCATTTTATTAGCACACAGAATATATAAAACAAAAGTTACTGAGAATGAAGCTTTACAACAGCTTCATAATAATATACCTGGTTATGATATACCATGTCCCAGCTTCCAGTCAACATACTATCAAGACAAAATATGAATTGCTTGGAAAACAGGTATTTGTAAACAATTTATGAAGTCTGAGAGAATTTCTTCTAACTACAGAGAAAATAATGTTTCAGTTTTAAACACAATCAGTGACCTACACTCAATTTGTTCTAAGAATTGTCATCTTCTTAGAAGTTGTTATAACGAACCAGTTCAGAAACATGGCGTCTGAAACTGAGAGGGAAATGGACGGCTGCATCCACCCCCTTTCCTCCCTACCATGCTCCACTCTCTTGACCACAGTATAAGTGGGATTTTCTGAGGCAGTTAAAATTATGTGCTGCCCATTTTTCTAAATATGTTTAGTGACTTCAACCTCTCAAAAACAGTAATACAAAAAAGTAACCAAGATTGAGTCCTATGTATGGGCTCTTCAATCAGTCAGTGTGATCAAGACACCCAGCCCTGGGATCAGAGTTTTGGTGGAAGGACTACAGTATGCCTCCAATTATTTGAAAAAAAAAATTTCCCACTAATAATCAGAGAAGAGTGAATCCCAGTCCAGTTGTCCCACATCGGACTAATGCATTCTGGATATAATTTGGGCTCATTACTTATGCTCATTTAGCATATAATTCAGTTTCAGATTTGAGGGCGGATTCTTCCGTTATACAGATGTGCTGAGCAAAAGGCTAAACCCACCCCCACATTATCAGTCATTTGAAAACATGAAATCCCAATGGGGCAAAGCCAGCTCTCTCCTCACCATCTGTTCACTCGCCCAGCTTCTGTCAGCAGCTGGAGCAGGTGCCTCACCAATGTCTGCCCCCAGCCCAGATCTCTCTTCTGAGGTCAGACTTGAATATCACACTCTTCACAGGACACAGTATTTCCAAGGCCAAACTTTAGATTTTTCCCCAACCTCATCTTCTGCCAATATTTCCTACTTCCGTGAATGCTACCAAAACCCAAAAGTCACTTATCTAGACAACTAGGAATCATCTACTGCCCCAGGTTACATATCCCAGCCATTATCAATTTTATCCATTTTGCCTCCTAAGTATGTCTCAAATCCACTCATTTTTCTCCATATCCATTATCACCACAGTAGTACGAGCTAAGGTGGTCTTTCTCCTGTAATATGCAGTCGCTTCCTAACTGATCAACCAACATCCACACTGCAACCCTTCTTCCAACATCAATCTATTCTGCCCAGAGCAGCCAGAGTGGTCTTTTCAAAATTCAAATCTGATTTCACTACCCCATCCCCAGCCATCCTCCCTAAAGCCCTCAGTGGGTTGCTCTTGCTCTTAGAATCAAGACAAAACTGCTGCCTGAGATATACCACACCTTTGATGGCTTTGCCCCAGCTAGTTTACATTAGGTGCCTCTCCCCTTTTTTCTCCACCACATTTGTCTTATATTTTTTAACCTACCATGCTCCCTCACCCACAAAGCTTTTGCACATTCTGTGTCTCCTCCCTGGAACACGTTACCTCCCTCTTTATCTGGCTAACTCTGCCTGAGCTCATGTCATCTAGAAAACCAGGTCGGAGGCAATGACTAAATGCTGATGCTTTATTTAAGGAAATGCACAGGAGAAGGAAAAGAGTGATGGAGGGGAGGACAAGAAGCAATGCAAAGTGACATATTCCCATCCTGGCCATGGCTTCACAAGGAGAGTCCTTTGGTGGGCACCTACAAGGGGCATTCGGACAAGTTGTTCAGGACATCAGACGGGGAGGGGAGAGGGAATGTATCTGCCCAGCTTTCTCCAAGGTTTTTCTAATCTCATTAGTCAATTTTTTTTCCCACAGAGGGTTAACTCACTTATGGTTCCAGATGGTGACCTCCAACTTCATTATTTGGGAAGCCAGACCCCAACCCATTGTGCATCATTTTATCTAAGTCTGAAGTGATTGGAAAACACAGACTTAGGGTGCCTGGCTGTAGCAGGCAGCCCAGGGGAGAGTCTGGCCTTGTTAGGCGAAGGCTGCTCACCCTTGGGCAGCAAGTAGGTCAGCCTGATCCAACACTACAGTGGGACATTAAATCAATGGTGACACACTTCCAGGACATGGCTATACCTCCTGCAACCACAATCGTGGTACTTGCAACAATTTTAATGACACAGAAAATTTGTTCATAGTACAATACTAAGGCAAAATAGTATTAAAAAAACTGTGTATAAACTGTGTTTCCATTACACTCATTGGTTCGGTTGGATTTTTTTTCCCAAGAGCGTATATTACTTTTTAAATTTTGTAAAATGGAAGAAAATAGTATCTCCAGAAGAGGGTTCAGTGGGTTCCACAGTCATCACTCAGGAAAGTGCAAGATATGGAGGAACCAGGAACACCCTGGGCAGCCAGACCCCAAAGTGGGGAGGGGAGAGGACAGCCCCTGGGTGAAGATAGGAAGTCACAGCCACTTTCCGAGAATCTCGTCTGCAGAGGCCTTGGGGTCCCTACCTGTAAATTTCGGATAAGGTCCTCCTTTAGTGGCAATGAAGAGAAAGTGAGGAAACACATTCGTGAACTGACTGAGAAACCCTGACACAGCACTTCCTTTCTAACTGCGACAACACTGGGAAATTTCCTCATGTCACTTTCCACCCTCAGTGACTATGGTCTTTTTCAAATTTATTCTTTTCTCTGAAACTTCTCTCTAACTTTATTTGACATTGCAGTACTAAATAATACATGTGAAACTTTTTGCATCTGTACTGAAAAAAACATGTTACAAAATAAAGTTGTACAACGCCTCTAGCTATCATTATAACTGAATAGCAGAAAATATTTCAAAATATTTTGAAAACAGATTGTTATGAAACATCTGCATTTCAACAGTGGTTTTCTTTTAGAGTTGGGACTTTTCTGTACTTTCCAAATTTTCTACCATCAGCGTAAATGTCTTGTCTTTCAAAAAACATATACTCTTCTAACATTTTGAATAGAATGATATATCAATTTAAAATATATTTTTAAAGGATGATGTGCAATGCTGATAGTATGTGGTGACTTGGCACTTGAATAACAAATATTCAGTCTACCTGGGGAATCAATTGGCCTATCACTTTTAAATGATTACACTCTTTATCCATTCGTCCGTTGATGGGCACCGGATGTAGTATTTATACACGATGGACTACTACTCAGCCATAAGAAATGACGAAATCCAGCCATTTGTGACAACATGGATGGACCTTGAGGGTATTATGCTGAGTGAAATAAGTCAGAGGGAGAAAGTCAAATACCATATGATCTCACTCATAAGTAGAAGATAAAAACGACAAAAAAAAAAAAAACCAAAAACACATAGCATTGGAGATTGGACTGGTGGTTACCATTGGGGCAGGGGGGAGGGCAAAAGGGGTGACTAGGGTCACATGTGAGGGGATGCACTATAATTAGTGTTCGGGTGGTGAATATGATGTAATGTATCCAGAATTTGAAATACGATGTACAACCGAAAAAATAAAAATTTAAAAAAATAAATAAAAATTTAAAAAAATAAATAAAAATTCTAAATTGACTTTCAAATAAATAAATAAATAAATAAAAATAAATGATTACACTCTTTGGTGCAGTAAAATTATGCTTCCAAATCTCTCCCAAGGAAAAAATTTTAAATATGGATGAGATTTCATGCACAAAGAAATGTTGGAAAAAAGATGTTGATTTTTATGTCATATATGATCATGAAAAATAAGAAAAATTGTAAAATGCCCTAAAACAGTAAATGATTAAATAAATTAAAATATATCTATAATGTGAACATCAAAAGACATTAGAAATTACATTTGCAAATAATTTTAACCTTTTATCATGTAAATGTTTAAACAGGCACAAAGTGTAGAGAATGGTACACTGAATTCCCAAATTCCTATCACCCTGTTTCAACAATTATCATCACATTACCAAACTTACTTCATTTACACTCCCACTTACTTCACCCCTCTGAAGCATGTGCTTTGGAGCAAAGCCCCGACATTCATGTCACTTCATCCATCAGTTCCTCAGTATATGTGCTTCCAAGATAAGGACTTTAAAACATTGTGTTAATATAATTATTACACTTAAAAAGTTAATAATAAATCCCTAACATAATCAAATATATAGTCCATGATATAAAGAATTCTAACTCTTCTTAATAACAGAAGAATTTTAATTCTTCTAACAACATGGGAAACACTTATGATAATGTTAAGGGAAAAAGCAAGATTCAAACCTATACACAGTGCCTTATTGAAATACATAAAAAACAAGTGTAGAAAGAGATTATAAGGATTACCTGGGCATTCTTAAATTTAATATCCATAATTTCAGCTCTCTACAAATCCCCTAGAAGGACCTTGACTTTTCATATTTCTGGTGCCCTACCTGGAACCACATCCCTGTGCATGGTCTGAGTGGGTATGGGAATGTGGGTGGGTCACTTAAGGGGTGAGCCAAGCCCACCTCCAAGCCCATGCCTCCTAAATGAGCTTTGCTGCTCTCTGCAAACCCCGGTGCTGGTACGTTATAGGAAGATATATGTGCACATTTGGGGATTTCCAAAATCCTCATGAAATTTTCTTCCTAAATATCATAGATCTAGCACAACAAAATGTTTATTAAAGTTTCTTTCTTTTGGAGAAATCATGCTTTCAAATTTATATATTTAATACATTTTTTTTCTTCCATTTTAAAAAGCAGGGTAAACACATTACCTGTCACACTAGGTTGTTGTGAGAATTAAATCAGCCAATGCCTGCCCAGCACCCGTGACAGGACCCTGAACTTGGTTGGTGAGCCCTGTAGAAAGGGAGGGAATTTCAGTAGAATAAAATTCCATTTACAGTCACACAAAAAAGAATAAAGTACCTTGGAATAAATTTAACCAAGGAGGTGAAGGACTTATACAACAAAAACTATAAGACATTATTGAAAGAAATAGATAATGACATAAAGAGATGGAAAGAGATTCCACGCACATGGATTGGAAGAATAAACATTGTTAAAATGTCCATACTACCCAAAACAATCTACAGATTCAGTGCAATCCCAATCAGAATCCCAATGACATTCTTCAAGGAAATAGAGCAAACAATCCCAAAATTCATATGGGGCAACCAAGACCCCGAATTGCTAAAGCAATACTGAGAAAGAAGAACAAAGCTGGAGGTATCACAATCCCTGACTTCAAAATGTACGACAAAGCCATAGTGATCAAAACAGCATGGTACTGGTACAAAAACAGACACACAGATCAATGGAACAAAACTGAAAGCCCAGAAATAAAACCACACATGTACAGACAGCTCATCTTCGACAAAGGAGCCAAGAACATACAATGAAGAATAGACAGTCTCTTCAATAAATGGTGTTGGGAAAACTGGACAACCACATGTGAAACAATGAAAGTAGACCATTCATTATCTCACGCCATACACAAAAATAAGCTCAAGATGGATCAAAGACTTGAAGATAAGTCCTGAAACCGTAAAACTCCTGGAAGATAATATAGGTAGTACACTCTGACGTCAAACTTAAAAGGATCTCTTTGAACACGATGTCTTCTCAGACAAGAAACAAGAAAAAGTAAACAAGTAGGAGTTCATCAGACTAAAGAGCTTCTGCAAGGCAAAAGAAACTAGAATCAAAACCAAAGACAACCCACCAATTGGGAAAAAATTTTTGCAAATCATATATCCGATAAGGGGTTAATCTCCATAATATATAAGCAACTCACACAACTGAACAACAAAAAAACAAACAGCCTGATCAAAAAATGGGCAGAGGATATGAACAGACATTTTTCCAAAGAAGATATCCAGATGGCCAATAAACCCATGAAAAGATATTCAACATTACTAATCATCAGGGAAATGCAAATCAAAACTACACTAAGATACCACCTTGTGCCTGTAAAATGGCTATAATCACTAACACTAAAAATAACAAATGTGGAAGAGGGTGTGGAGAGAAGGGAACCCTAATACATTGCTGGTGGGAATGCAACCTGGTGCAGCCACTATGGAAAACAGTATGGAGATTCCTCAAAAAACTAAAAGTAGAACTATCATATGACCTACCATATGACTATATATTGCCTATCTACCCAAACAATTTGAAATCAACAATCCAAAGTAACATATGCACCCCTATGTTCATTGCAGCAATATTCACAATAGCCAAGACGTGGAAACAATCCATGTGCCCATCAACTGAAGACTGGATAAAAAAGATGTGAGATATATATATATACAATGGAATACTACTCAGCCAGAAAAAAAGACAAAATCATCCCATTTGCAACAACGTGGAAGAACCTGGAGGGAATTATGCTAAGCGAATTAAGCCAGGCTGAGAAAGACAAACACCAGATGATTTCACTCATATGTGGAATATAAACAAGCACATGGCCAAAGAAAACAGTTTAGTTGTTACCAGGGAAAGGGGTTTGGGAGGTGGGCACAGGGGGTGAAGGGGAGCACCTATGTGGTAGCAGATAAGAAATAATGTACAACTGAAATTTCACAATGATGTAAACTATTATGAACTCAAATAAAAAAATAAATAAAAAATAAAAGGCAAATTAAAAAGAAAGAACGTGCAGCATTGTCTGCCACCTAGGAAGAACAGACGGCATTCATTTATTTTCTCAATTTTACCACAAAACCGAGCATTATTCTTTACAGTTATCAACTAAATGATCTAATTATAAGCAGCATATAAATCACTGGATTTTTTGCCCAAGTCTACGGGCTCCCTGTATCATTTTGAGTTTAACCCTCTTAAATTCCTCATGTTCTTCAACTACTCAAAGGCCAGTATTTCTTTGCTCCACATAACATGCAGGTAGGAAATCTCTGCCATACTATGTATTTTTAAAATTGAATAAAAGGCAGTCTAATTAAGCAAATTTGTAATTAGTGACAAGAACTCTTTTTAAACCACTATGCAGGTTTCTCTAACACAAACCTGAATGATAGATGTGTCACTCGCTAACAATTATTTTAGATGAAGATAGTCTAGAAATCTATATTTACATGTGTCTAGCTATAATACACTGTATTAATGAATGTAAAATGGAGAAACATAACTCAGATTTCGAGCTTGATTCTTTTTAAAAAAATGTTTATAATAGAAGTAGTAAATCCCATCTTTTTCTTTACTGGTATGAGACACCACTTCCCATGAGCCTTTCTTCCCTTCGGGGCCTATGACTCAGTTGTGATGGTGTAAGACAGTGCCACCTATTAAACAGACTATATTTGGATCATGAAGCAAGTGGTGTAATCTGTCAAATGCAATTGAGAAAATGCTGGTGGTTTATAAATATGACTCTTTAAAATAGCACAAAATAAGTATATTCTTAACAATGCTTGTAAAGAGAAAAAAACATTTCCAGCCTGCTATTCTTATAAAGTATATGTGTCATCAATAATTTAATAAGAAATGGCCCCAAAGAAGATGCACAAGGAATCTCTACAGGTGATGTGCATGTGTGCATAAGTGTGTGGAATTGGTGTGTGTTCAGGGAAAGAGGGAAAGGGGTATTCAGAAGAATCACCCAAAGAGATTTCAAAACACGCGTTCCTTCTTTCAATAACAGCTTCATCCAACAAATATTTATCAAGTGTCTGTTAGGTACAAGGCACGTTTTTGGTATATGCAACACCCTCATCCTTTAATATCACCCCTCCAACAAACTTGCTGGATTTTTGGGGGGGGGTAAGGGATAGTGTGTGCAGCATTTAATCTGTTGATCTCTCCAAAACTCTCCATTATCCTCAACAAATTAAAGGCTCTTCCACACAACATCCAAGAAGGCAATCTATTATACCATGCATTTTTAAATTAGGAAAACCAAAAAAGGAAAGTAAGAAACCCCAAACTTAGGAAACTTCCCCAAGATCACACAGGTAATCATTAGCAGAAGTGAGATTTGAACTTCAATCCTCTGGCTCCAGATGAGAACGCATTCTCTGGACAGGCAGGCAACCCTGGGGGAAGAGAAAAAGGAAGGCACAGGCACGGGGCTGAGCAAGCTCATTCAGTTCCTTCTTTTTACCAACCAGAGAAGTGGCGTGTTCCCCTCCACTGGGGAGAAGTGACTGAGGGGGCAGAGGGCAGCAGAAGTGTCACCCAAATACACGTCCCTCCACATGGAAACATGAGCCCCAGGTGTGAGATTCCCCCTGACAGCAAACACTTGTTCTGTGAAACAAGTGCCTGGATGTGCACTGAGGCATTTTGAGAAGCAAGGTTCAGTTTCGTGTATTCTTTCTGAAAAAAGGAATGCATATTTTCTCTAGCCTCCCTATTTAATCATGCCTGATTATGCCAAGTTTACTTGATACTTAAGATGGGGAAAGCTTTAGGTAACCCACATTAACATGCTTTGCGCACACAGGAAGGAAGCTCAATATGCCTGAAGGACTGTTTCCCCAGCTCCTTCCTCATTGTACATGGTGAACATGTAATTCTCCCTCTGTAATCTCATGCAAAAGCCAGCAAAGCACTCTGACTCTCCCTCAAGGCTCTAGCATGCATGTCTGGATCATCATTCCTTCTCTCAAGGCTGCTTGTGAGGCGTGCGTGTGTGTCTGTTCCTACTCTACAATCTACATTCTCTCCATTTTCTTACTCACAACTTCCTCTTGTAATTATTATCAACATCCCACACGCTAGACTTCATACTACAAGTCTGAAAGTTTTAAGTTTCTTTTTAAAAAACACAAGAAAGTCTGTTCAAGGATTCAAAGAAAAGTGAAATCTTTCACAAAGGAGAAAAATAATAAAAGAGTCATCAGAGGATGTAAAAAGGTTGGGGATATTCCTTTGATCTTGCATTTATTCTCCACAGCAGTTATTTCAGAAATTCTAGAATTGGTTTCTCCTCATTTGCTTTTAAGCTACTCAGGAAGCCCAAAAAAGAGACAAAAAAAAAAAAAAAAAAAACCTGTCCACCCTAAAGAAGAGCTCTAAGGATTCCAAAGCCCCAAACACTCAGTAATACTAAAACAATCTCCATAAAATGCTTTTAAGGAATGGCTTAAATGAAAAAAAACTATTAATTCCACAATTCGAAAATAATACACAGAGATAGCCCACAAATTCTTTTCCAGCTCTTTCCTCCATGTTCCAGGGCTAGACTGAACTTATGATTTTTCCTCCCTTGAAACAAAGTACAGTGTCACAGCATGAACTGAGAGTGCAGAGAATCGAACACAGAAATCATTGCTTCTGAAGGGTTTTCAGGTGCACAAGGACAGACCACAGATGGTGTAGTAAAATTCGTAAAAACGCCAGAGTATCATGGACCCTGATGCAACCATCCTGTCTAACTAGAGAAAATGGGATCCTTGCAAAGCACTGATTGATTAGTTTCTACGCCGAATCTCATTTCACCAATGGCCTGTGGGCATATGCAAATACTTTTAGCTCAGACAGTATCTCATGTACACACCACACAGGCCCATAAAAATAGCCAATCAACCTTCTCTAAATAATAAAATTTTAAAAATTAAAAACAAGTCAAAACCAAAGATGGTCAAGGGAAATAAATATGTTGTTATAATTAGGTAACACTTACTTTAAAAATTCCATTTGGAAATTTCCCTTAAAGCAAAGGTAGGTTAAATCCCAAGAGGAGATCCACATTTCTCCCAAACTGATGATGCACAGGTGTAGGTATAGCTGCAGCCTGAGCGAGAGGGCATCTTGCTGATGCAGCCAATCCCCTGGAGGTCCACACCTCACTCCATGCCAGGTATTCCTCCACACCACTCCAGGAAATCCCCAGGTGCCCTTGGGAGAAGATCTCCTCAAAGAAAATACGAGCTAAGCAATTAAAACTAGAAGACAGTGCATTTCTCTTCATTTTATTACAATTGAGTGTAAATTATCAAATTGTCTATGCAGATTAAAGTCTTCATGTTTGAAGCCCTATTTCATCACCATTGATTTTCCTATTATCATTAGTATGATGCATGCAGGACTGTACCAGAACATATCAAGAAAGCATAAGATTAAGTATGTATCTCCACGAAATTTTTTTTAAAAATCTCACACAGTTCAACACAAGTTCTGTCTCTTGTAAACTGATATTACACAATAAACTAAATGCTAAACTGGAACAATTTTCAACTAGAGCAGTATTAATGCACCGCAGTTCACAGTACCCATTTCACTGTGTCTCATCAAGACAACGCATCACCACGGAGGTCTGCCAGTGAGAGGAGGAAGGAAGCAGAGAGAAAACCAGAGTGGCTTCAGTTACAGAAGGTGAAGAATCGCCACCTACCATTTGCTTGCAAATGTTTTTGCTCCTCTGGTGAACATCCCTATTTACCTATGTGCATGTGTATGCACATGTGCATGGATGTGTGAGTTTACCAGAAGTTAATGTTCTAAACATAATCAAGTACATCTCATAGACGATTTGAAGGAGGTGTCATTCACATGTAAATAACGTATATAAGTCACTCCCACGAGAACTACCTAAACACAAAAAAAGTAGCTAGTTGCAGAAGTCGCAAAAGGTGTGCTAACCAATGGTTGCACAGAAGAGAGTCTGTTTCTAGCCACAGTCATTCAAAAGACTTAACAGAGAGAAGCGATCTGAGAGGGCCTTGAAAGGATGTTAAGATAGGTGAAGAAAAGTGTGGAAAGAAGACAAAAGGTGAAGATGTGGAAGACAAGAAAGGCACATGATTCAAACACTCCAGTGTGGTTACCATTATTTTCACTATTTCTAATACCACTACCACTATAGCGACCGCTATTATTATTATTGTTGTTGTTGTTGCTATTATGATGTACATTGGGGAACTGTACTGGAACACATTCAAAGCCAAATCTTAAAACAGAAACTCAAAAAGTTAGTGTGATGGGAGAAAATGGCTTGTGAAAAGAGTACTAATAGAAAACAAAGCTAAGAACAGAAAGTGGATCTAAACTGCAGAGGCTTAGAAATCCGAAAGAAATAATGCATTTAGACTTTAACCTGTAGGTAGTAAGAGGAGTCAATGAAGGGTTTTACACTGGACTGGCATAATGAAAGAGAGGTTTCAGAAATGTGAAATTGGTGGTGATGTTAGGATGAATCCGGGAAGAAAAGCAGGCAGCCTCAATCAAACAAATGGGGTGTGTTCATTGTAACAGAAGACAAATAAAATTTTTATGAAATTCTCTACTTCGGTTTTGAAAAAGACAAATGAATGCTGACAAACTGAGGCGTAAAAGAAAGGGTATGGCATCAGGGTCAGAAGTGTGTCTGTGGTGTTTCTCTGAATCAAACAGTTCAGAGGCAGGGCCCTGCTCAATAATTCAACATTTGCTCTCAATGCATCATTCCAGCGTGTCATTCTGGAATACCCAGGAAGCACAAAAGATGAGTGAGGGCCATTTGACTCCAGTTGGAAGAATTTTGATCAAGGAAGTAAGTACACAAGGAATTCCTCCCAAATATGGCAGAGGAGGAGGAGTCAGGCCTATGAGCACAGCGGAGGCCAGGGAGCACACAGCCATGGAGGCACGTGCAGGCAGGTGCTTGGAAGGGAGACGCACGGGCTGCACGCTTCTGCGGATCAGGACTCCAAATGCACACGTTTTGGAAGGTGTTGATAATTTACACTAAGATGCCAAAGGTAGCAAGGCTGAGGTTTCTCTCCTGTGCCTCTGACTTAGATGGCACCACTAGCCAGGGGGAGAGCTGAGAGTTCCACTGAAGTCTAGCAGACCAGGAAGCACCTTTTCATTCCCTCATGTCAAGCCCCTCAAAGAGCCTTATGCTTACCCAGCTTTGCCTAACAGCCCCTATTCTCCAAAATGACTCACCAGCACTCCTACTCACATGCCATCAATGTTGTCATTCTCACTTCTGCCTGACCACATTTCTCAGGTAGTAGAAAGAGAGAAATCTATTTATTTTTAATTAATTACTAAAAATAATCAATTGGCTATTTATACCATCATCTCATCACATAAAGGACTTGAGCCAGCTTTCAGAGATATGCATAAGAAAACAGGATAATAAATAAATGAGTTGGGAATTTGAAGGTGTGAGAAATGAAGAGATGAAAATGAGATGACAGGAATAAAGGTCACAAAAAGACGCATGCTATAATATCAGCGTCTGTGTTGTTGATCAGGTGTGTGGGGTTCATTAGAGGAGATGGAATAGCAAAGCTATAGAAACAAGAGAAAATGTGAGGGTGATTGATAAGTCTAAGGATCTGCCTCACGAGTCTTGGGAAAAACGAAACTTCAAATAGAACATAGGTCAGTTAAATGCCTAGGACAGAATGAGGAGGTAGTTAAAATAAATGAGAAAAGTAAGGCAGAGCCAGGGGTCATAGTTGTGGGGAAAAGAGACTATAAAGTTCTGAGTGCCCCTGGGGTCAGGAAGCCAGGCAGAAGCGGCTGCAGCTAGCTTACAAGGTGAGTGTGCTGTCCAGAGATGAGAGAATTTAAGTTTAAAATTTTTCAAATTTCCCTCTGGGCCTCTTGACAACCAAAACAAAGAGGAAAATCATGAAACTGCAACAGTCTTCCTCAAACTGGTATCTGCTTAATGCTATTCTGCTGAATCTTAATTGAAATGTCACACACACACAGACACACACACAGAGTATAAGAAATACTGGCAAATGAAGGATTAAAACAAAGCTACTGTTTGTTTCTTCTTAACTGTAGGACGACACACGGCCATCGGCATGCTGATTAACACACTGAGAGGCCAGCATAGTATGAGGCACAGAAAGATTTTCCATGCACCACTTAGCGGCCTCACTGTGAAAAGGGTTCTGCAGAATATAATTTGGGAAATAATGACTTACAAAATTAACAACGGTCAAGAGAAAAAAGGTTCAGGAAAAGTTCATTTTTTCTCTGGTACCAACACCTAGGAGATATCTATGCTGCAGGTTCCCTTGAAGCACACGCAGCACAAGTGGAGGTCAGCATCCATCACATCAGCCTTACAATGGAGCCCAGATAACGTTTCTCTGACAACATCCCGTGACATGGGCATGTGTGTAAAGCCAAGGGAAACTCTAAACGTAAATGTAGCTTTTTTTAAAGGCCAAAGTTATTATCTAATTGTCTAAATAAGTAGTTCTCTGGCAATCTGACTTGATCGAAGACAAAAATTTAGAACAGCAAGAATAGATTATTGCATATACTTGAAATAATCTTGAAGAAATGTTCTAGACTAATGTTTAGGCTGAGTTCCAATATTTTAAGAGTTAAAGCTCTTTGGGAAGAACTTGCAAATGATCTATGCTACCAATTAAGGACAGATTGATTTATTTTGTGCATAAAACAAAGAAAAAGACTAGGGGTTTAATCCTCTAACAAAAGTTAAAGATTTATGCTTGAATAGAAAGTTCTGCAATTTATACATGGAGATGGGCAAAGGGAAGTTTGGCAGAAATGGTCAAGGTTCCTCAGCAAACAGTCCTCGGGTCCACTCAAACAAAAGGTCTCAAAGTTCTGGACTATACAGCTTATAAAAAAGCACTTTACCTGGAGAATTTTTAAAGCAAGTGTTGCAAATTACCCACTTAAACCATTTAAAAGTTTTTCAATATTGCACTCAAAGGACATCGAATTTTAATGAAGGTAACTTCTTGGTGTACCTCCAAGATAAATCAGATAAAAAATTTAATCCCAAGTAACTAAATGAGTTAAATAGGATTTTAGCTATAAGCCAATTATATTTAGAGAATGTCTGCCAAAAATAATGACTAGGTTTTCAGAGTAATACTACTTTGAGAGTAGGACCTCTCACCAATTGAGGCCACATCCAGTTTTTGACAGTAACTCCTTGTCTCTCTTGCTATTCTCAACAGCAATAGCGCATCCAGCATCCAGATCAGTTTCATGTCATTAAGAAATAAAATAAAAAAGGGAGGCCAAATATGGCTCCATTTGCCCCCTTTTGAAATTGTTCTTATCAAAGAAAATGTTCTTACTCAGCAAGATATTTGTGGAGGTTTCCATATGAGCCTAAACAGCAGATAAAGGCCCAAAGTGGCATCTATAATTAGTTCGTATAGCCACGCCCATTCCTCTCCTGATCACAGAGTTAAAGACTGGAGCAAAGGGCAGGGCAGGTGGCCATTACCTACCATCTACAAAGAATAGTCCTATCTGTCTTAGCACAAACGTCTCCACACTCTGTGCAGTGTGACAAATAGATATCCGTGTCCTCACTTAACAGGGAGCCCAAGTTAAGGTGGAGTTAACATCCACTCCACATGGCAGCCCAGCCAGAATGGGGGTTTGCATGGGCTCCCCATCTACCTGTGCCTAAGCTTCTGACAAAAACTACATCCACACTTCCCAACATCCTGTGAGGTGGAAAAGCATCATTTGCTCCTTCTGAGTGAGTGGAACCAATTCTCTCATGAGCTGTAATTGCCAGAGTCTTTTGGCCTCAGTCTCTGATTCAGTGACTGTTATTATTACAGCAAAGGTAACAAGAAAAATAATCAAATATCTATGTTGTTTTCTTTTTCACAAAATAACAATAAACTTCTGTAGCCAAAGCTAGTAGACAATGATATTGGCACTCAGAAACGTTTTTCACAAGTTGATACCCCGAAATATGCACGGAGGCTTTTCTTGGATAAGGTCCATACACTGGTTTCCGGCCGAGGTGCTGCAAATCATTGCAGGAGATATAGAGTCTAGAGGCTCATCTTCCAACACCTGTCCATTAAAACAGCCCCTCACATTGCTCTGGGATTCTCTGAGCTTTAGAAGCAAGTGAAGAGGAGAAACCATTGTCCTGAGTGTCTGGGGAATGACTTTGATGCTCCTAACAGGCTATCTTCCTATTACTTGCCAAGGCCTTCTGTATGACATACGCCAATCAAATGATACATACCACATGCTGAGTGCCTATTAAATTTAAGGTATTCTGCTGAAGAAAACTAAACAGAAGAATGAGCCATTCTTCCCAGACTCAAGGAGCAAGAAGGCAAAGTTGGAATAAGGAAATAAATACATAGATTAGATATATAAACACGTAGGTTTGGGACTCAGACTTGGGCTCAAATCCAGGCTCCATCACATATTGCCCTGGGCACTTTGCTTACCCTCACAGCATAGAAGGTGTTCAGCAGAGTGTCTGCCCCAAAGTAGTTCCTTAACAAACTGTAATTATTATTGCCCATAATACATTCAGAAAGTGAAAGAACTTTAATGATCATTATTGATCTACTATATATCAGTCACTCTTCTAGGCACATTTTACATATGTGGAGATATATGTATACATGGAGATATATACATATATGGAGATACATATAAACACAGTCATGCATCACTTAACAATGGGACATGTTTTGAGAAATGTGTTATTAGGGGATATCATCCTTGTCTGAACATCACAGAGTGTACTTACACAAACCTAGATGGTATAGCTTAATACACACCTAGGCTATAGAATTTTATGAGACCACCGTCATATATGCAATCTGTCATTGACCGAAACATCATTACATGGTACATAACTGTGTGTGTGTGTATATGCATGTATATATATATATATATATATATATATATATATATATATATAACACATATAAATGATATTGACGTTTCAGTTAATTCTCATACTGCCCTGAAGTACTATTATTAACTCTATTATGCCCAGAGGAATTCAATGATTTGGTAAAATTCACGTGACTTGTAAATAGCAAGACTGGGTTCAAACTCTGATTCTATCTGCCCCCACCTGTGTTGTTTGCACTACAGAACATTAGGGGCTACAGTCTAGAAATACACTGTCCAATGTGGCAGCCACTAGCCAATGTGGCTATTTGAATTTAAATTCTAATTAATTTAATTAATTACAAGTCCAGTTCTTCAGTGGCACTAGGGCTCAAAAGCCACATGTGGCTGTGGCCACCATACTGGACAGCAGAAATATATAACATTTCTAGTAGTACAGAAAGTTCTACTGAACAGCATTGATCTAGATAAAAGACCAACAGAGAAAACTATGTTTTCCAGGCCAGGAAAATGGTATCTGTTAAGTTACAGTGATGATGAAATGAAGGTAAGTAATCCATTCTGTAGTCTTGAGTGAAGCTGTCATAATCACTATGAGCATAACTGAGTAAAACACCTGTCTCTTCACCTTTAGGTCTATATTATGCAGGAGTTGGGAAGCATCTAAAGTCCTAGAAG
Source organism: Equus quagga (assembly GCF_021613505.1). Lineage (NCBI taxonomy): Eukaryota > Metazoa > Chordata > Mammalia > Perissodactyla > Equidae > Equus > Equus quagga. The sequence goes on from NC_060275.1 coordinate 8,102,887, forward strand.
TTGCTGTTATCGGGCTAGTTAACGTGCTTTCACCAAGCTCAGAGAACAGTTTTTTGATAGTGAATTTGTCTCCATTTCTCTTGCAATCTGCTGCCAGTAAAATAAAATTGTGTGGAACACAGAGAAGCAAGGCGTCCCAGAGGAATACCTGTTGTATGCATGCCAGCGGCAACCGTTGGTAAGCCTACTAGGCTCTTCCTTAGGTGTTTGCATAAATGCTTTTTTAATGCTTTTTGCTGCTTAAGACAACAGTAAAAATGACCAAGCATCTGAATTAGGCTCTTTTTCAATAACTCAGTTTAACCAAGCATATTTTTTAAATTACTTGTAGAATGACTTCTTCATTCCATTTTTATTCATTCACTTAATAAAGAAATATTTACTTATCACCTATTATGTGCCTGGCTCTGGGCTGGATGCTAAGGATGCAAAGGTGAACCAAAGTGAACTAAGGTGCTGATGTCACAGCATTTGCAGTCTCCAATTTCCTCTCTTTGTAGAAAATTTAGGTTTTACTATGAAAGATGAAATTAATGTATAGGAAACAATTTGACTGACAATTCAGTAAATAATGACACCACCCAAGTACAACCAACAACTTAATTACTGCTGGAATGTAAACTTCTTGCTTAACATCTTTCTCTCTTCTCTGTTTTATTAATCCTCGATTTTATACTGAACACACAGTAAATATTACACTTCTTCTCAGAGAAACTTTAGATGTAAGCACTTAATTTTTCTGCAAAGATGGGAAGAAAACTGTATAAAAGAGCCAACTATATGTCCAAGCTTAGACACAAAGTAGAGACCTTGGAAATAGTCTTTATTCTTAGCGTCTCTAAGAACCACATTCAAAGTCCACTTTCCAAAACTGTGTTTAGATTATGAATGCAGGTGAGATGCAAGCAACGCACGACACCACAGCAGAGTCGAATGGACAGGAAGACCCCAAAGAATCCTTTCCTTTTATTCAATTTTGTTAATAATTGTTAAAATTAGAGCCAATGTGACTGAATATTGTTTATGGTCTGTGAAGTGAATTTGCACACCTTCTAACACCTTTCCTACGGCCTGAAGCGGAGTGATCATGAGCAATGACCATTTTTGACTGGGTTCTAAGAAAGCATACTGTTTCTAAACTCAGTATAGTGGAAAATTCCACAGGAAAAGAAAATCATAAGACAACCTAAAATGGGAAGGAAAACAATATTAAAAGGATAGAGAAGGGACAATGTCAGTAATTTCAATTTTATGTAACACGTCTCCGTAGCATGAAAAAGCAAATTGTCTTAGTATTGTCTGAAAAACTTAGAAGAATAAAAGGAACACATTCTAAGCACAAATTAGCCCCATTAAGGACATTCAGAATAGGTGCTTCTAATCCTAATAGCACCTGTTCATTTTAAGGTCTGCATTATTTTGACTTTGGTTAGAAGTGGTAAGAGAATAAGATGATGACTATCTATTCAAATACAAAATAAAATAATGCAACCATCATCCATTCCTTTCATTCCTTGGACCTCACACAGTCACTCCAAACGCAGCCACCTGAAAAGAACATTCTTTGTAAAGAAAGATGTCGTTCGTGAGAGAGAGACTCCACAGGAGCTTTCCATGTGAAAAATACAAGTTATGGTGCACTGAATACAGATGGTAAGGCAACTAAAAGAGACCCACCAGACATCCCTTAAATGGGTCTAATTTCACCCTCAATTTTTCTTTTTCTAAATATGAAACTTAAATTTCTTCTTCTTCCTCTAAAATGTCTTGGTCATGTATCAATGGTTTCCAGTCAATACTTTGCTTCCTTAATCTCAAATTCACCAAACTTAAATTGATTTTCAAAACTTTTTTCCATCAAATAAATGTTTTTTTGAACTCTTTCTTTTTCTGACCAATTAACTTTTTTTACTCTCAAATTTTTCCTACTGGAGCAGCTTTTCTTACCTGTCTGATGATCCTTGTCAACATAAATCCCCAGTATGATTTTCTAACAGTTGAAGTACAATGAATAGTCTTTCCTACAAAGAATTTACAATTCATTTCAGGACATAAGTCCTATACACATGGGATGGTGAATAAGAACACAAACCAGTAAATTACACATTTACCAAGGAATTTCTGAGGATAGTGTTTACCATATAACTGAGGTAATCAGGGAAGTTTTTGGTAAGAAGCGGCATTTAATTAGAGTCTAAAATAAAGGAAAGACTATCTTAAAACGAGAGAAGAGAGAAGACAATGGCTATGAGCAATGACCATTTTTGACAGAGTTCTAAGAAACCATATTGCTTCTAAATTCTTGAAACAGAACTGGCATGCATATGTTATAATTTATTAGACAGTGAGTAATCTAATTTGACTGGAGGAAAAAGTTTTCTAAACTTTTGTAATCATTGAGTTTTACTGATCTTCTTTCTCAAATATTCAGGATGGGCAATCTCTTCCCTCCAGTGATTTAAGCATACTCATTGGAGGAATTTTAGGCCCAAAGGAAATGTTCGTTGTTCCTAAACAATATTTTTATAATTCAGGATCTTCAAAATCCAGTGAGAAAGACAGTGAAGACCTTCTCCACCACAAGTTTTGCCCCACCCATCAGTGCCAATGAGGAGAAACGAAGTGGGATAGAGAAACATCACTACCATCTCTAATGTCAGTGGTTAATTAATGAAAATAACTACACTTATACAGTGCCCTCCAGTTGCACAGCTATCTCACAAACTTCTTGTTTCACCCTCACAACTAACAAATTTTAGTGTCATGTTTAGACCTAAGTAAGGTGCAAATTAGTATCTCTTCTTTGCTAATAAAACAAAATTGAGGTTAGCTGGCCTCTTGGTCACCCTGTTGTAAACGGCAGAGGCAAGATTTTTACACTTGGCCTTTGGACACCATAAGTGTTCTTCCTCCAATTTCATGATCACCGGTGAAGAACCCATATCTGTTTAGCACTAGCTGATGAGGTCACATTGTTCTTTTCTGCAGGTTCTTCCGGAACAGATATCTCCCAAGACTCTAATGCAGTGCTGAGTTAATCATCCTAATCTACTGCATAGCCAATTAAGTAGAAATATTAGAATACCATGCTTGACTGTTAAATACTCCATACTGTCACTATGCCCTTCTCCCTGATCAATTATATGGCACGTTCATAACATTATTCACAAGAGGCTGAATCACCATAATTCCTCACCATTGCAGGCAAATACAAGTTTCCCTGACTTATAATCAGTAGAGTTTTTTAAATATCTGAAGATGTAAATGTAAGAATATACCTCCCTAGCAATCTGTTCAATTATGATCTTGTACACACACACAAGACTTCATTTTTGTTGCAATTTCAATACGCAACAGTTCACAGAAATGTAGTTAGAGAACCTCTCAAGTTGATACTAATTTTCAAAATGACTAAACAACCTCGGATTTCTGAAAGATTCACTCAGCATACATTAAATCTCCTCTTCTCTGAATTTTAACCTTGTATGGTCCACACAGCAAGGTGAACCCTCGACATAAAATTAGAGGAATGAAATGTACCTGTCTCAGTTCTGTGGCCACCCACCGCCCTATATCTGTAGAGTCTGCTGGAAACTCAACAGCTGGGGTAAGCCACAGTGTTCTTCTCCCTTAAAAGATCTAAATAACAATTTAAGAGTGAGAAAGAGAGAGAGAACTATGAACTCTTAATTAATGTTTGAATGGTTTCTTAACTTTCTTAAAGACTAATAGCATAACAGTCTGATTTTCAAAGGGGATCATTAATTTCCCTTAATTTGAAACCATATCCCAAAGTATATTTTATTAATATTCAGAAAGGGATAAATGGGAGATCAAAAGCACTACTGCAGACCTCACCAGTGCCCAGCCGCTGAGGGAACCGTTGCACTACATTTTTTATATCGGCCAACCTTTTCCTTTCAGTATTCATGAAAACTTAGCAAATAGCCACATTGAGTTGATTTCAGAGACATACATCCTTTGCTTCCTGCCTCAAACGTGAAACTCAAGCATGGTTATCTGACACAGGAATGCACTTTCAGTCCATCTTCAGTGAGCACGACTGTACATGACAAGTAAATGAGCATGGCGATGAAATCTCCCGTTCCAGCGTCTGCCCTTGCTTTGTTATTCATCTTCCTCTGTCTGTGCGGGGCTCGCTCTCCTTCAAAGCAAGCTCTGGGGCTATGGGGGAAAATTCGGGTGCAATGAACAGAAACCACTTCACTTGTTAGCCAAGAGGATATGTAAAGTGCTGAAAAATGAAAAGTTAACACAATGTAAAATTCAGCCTCAGTAAATCACCTTTAAGTTTAATATCTGAAAGGTCCCATCAGACAACGATGCCCTGTGTTTAGGTCCATGTTTATCCTTCCATCATTCGCAAGTTTCATGATGACTCGCTGACTGAGAAAAACTATACATTACAATGCAAGAGTGAATTGCAGCTATTTATTTTCATTATATAAGACAGACAGCTGTGAAATAACTTGTTCAAAGGAAGGCAAAAGACAATCGAATGTCCTGGGCTCAAGATGAGCCAGCTGGTACTATCAACCTCGCCAGGGAGACTACCAATTTATAACTCAAATGTTGGAATGTTTACTATTAGAACAGTCAACTTCCTGGAGCAAACATTTACTGTTTTGCCAGTAACGTGAGCCAAACTGCTATCATATTCTGCTTAGGAATCTTAAAAAGATAAAAAGCTATAAGCAACCAGTCCTACACAAACTCCCCAGTTGTCCACAAAGGGTTTCCCAGTGTTATTGCCACTGGCGAACAAATGTGATTTGAAATGTATAAGATTTAATTTACTCCCGTGCCAAGAGGCCTGGGATTCCTGTGACTGAGATCATTCTTTAACTTAACATGTAATTCTCTAAAACGGGTATGTGTGCGATCTGGTAACAATTCATCCCGGACCACGTCAAAGAGTACTGACTTGCCACCACTTAGCAAAGCCAGAACTAGACAGATAAGTGTTTACAGAAGACAGCTTGCTTGTCAACTCTCAAAACTCAGGACACTACAGTGAAGAGCATCAGGCCAACCACTGCTGTTGGGTCCTAGTGCAGCCAGAGTGGATCAGGAGAACAAACCAATCCTGGAGCAAGGAGAGGCTGCAGCAGATGACTGAAAAAGAATTAGAAAGGCTCTCATCTTTTACCTACTTTTGAATTTTGTCCCACTCTATAAGAATCACAAAATTTGAATTGCCACAGAACTGATTAATTGCAAGATTAAGAGAAAACTACCAGCCACAGTGAAAAGACCAACCCCAGGTGGGAAATAAGGAGACCAAAAGAAAACAGCATGTCAGGCAGTTTGGAAATAAAATTCAGGAAATTCAATATTCACTGTTAATTTTCTCATGAATCCCTTATATTGTTTTCTTTTTTGTCTCTAGCCAGCTGTGCTTTTTAATGGGACAATTATTTGCTATTCAGATGTGTTCCAATTATTTCTTTTAAAAAAAAGAAACTTCTAGAGGATTATCAAGTTTGTCCTTTCAAGAAAATTTCTCTTCACTTTTTATTGCCTCATGCAGCACCCACCAAGGTGATTTTGATGATGTAGAATTAAATTATTCATCATCATTAATAACAATCACTTTAACAAGGAAAGATGTAGAGTATTTACAGCTTTAATTCAAGTACAGACAGTGAGAGCCCAATAAACTTGATCTGAATTGGAAATCGGACGATCTAGATAAGGGCCACAGGATAAGCAATCCCCAGTGAGATGGATGTAGGAGGAAGGATTCACATCTGAAGACCCAGGTCAGTCACAACGAGGAGCAGCACAAGCTGCCTCCACAAAAACGAGTTTATTAAATTCTAGCAAGGCCTTCAGCTACTCATTAGCTGTGAGTACTCTGGAGAGGAACACAAGGAGCTGCTTCTTTTATTACTACTTTAAAGAAGCAAAAATATGGTTTTTAATGCGATGCATACTCAAAACTTTGATTTATTAGAAGATTTTTCTTTTTTTAATGCAAGCTACTTAGGCTTTTGGGACAAAGCACTCCGAGAGATTTTTGTGCACACGTGTGTGTGTGTGTGTGTGTGTGTGTCTGAGTGTTTCCATGTCAAAATTCTCCATTAGCGTGCCTGGGCCTCCTCTATCTGCAAGTACAATCAATGGATAAAGATACCTGGTGACTTTTCTCTATGTCCAAAATTAATCTAGTGCCACCTTATTTGTTTCTCATGTTTCTCTTTTAATGGGATTATTTACACAAGTATAAAAGCACCTTTCCTAGGTTGATTCATTTTCACCTCTTCTTTAAATGAGAAAGGCATCAAATCGCTATCATGAAAGCACAAGGATACTGCACTGATTATAACACACTTACCTACTTCATTATTCATCGAAGGCCCTAGATGAATCGTATGTTTTCTATTTTTAAAAGCGTCCTGGAAAAGTCAGGTTAAATCACAAATGCCCCGTAGTGCTTACCTGGAGAGAAGCAGAAAGCAACTTTACCACCACAGTGCCCTGGGAAATAAGGGAATGACCTACTTCTCCCCAAATCGAATGATGTGTTTTTCAATCCTCATTCTCCTTGACACTTTTTGGCACATCAAACTCTACATCAAACCCTACCCCTCCTTGCTGAGACGCTTCCTTTGGCTCATATGTTAATATACCAACTTGGTCTTCCTGCCGCTACAACACACACTGACCTCACTCCCCTTCCCAGCCGCTATCTGTGCATGCTCCCCCAAACGCAATCATCGATCTACCACTCTTCTGTCAGGCGTCTAAGAAAACCCATCCTTGATTGAGTCTCAGTTACCACCTCTGTGTATTTGAAAATCAAATCTTTCTTGACAACTCATTCTTCATTCAATCCTAGAACCGTATCTTCATCATTCTATCACACAGATTCTCTAGAAAAAAGAATGGGGTTGTCATTTTTAACAGAACTACATATCCAAATGATGAGTTTCCAAAATGAGTTATTGTGCCAAGGCCCTCCAGGAAAATAGGAAGGACTGTAATACTGTCAAAACTGTAATATCAGCTTCACAAGTGATTAGACTATACTTTCCTTAGCATTCACTATATCTGTTTTTTAATCAAAATCATTAAGGTTCATAGGTGGCAGAGATGTTCCAGTTCCTAGGAAATTTTACAGATGGGCTATATGCCCTAAAATTCCATATCTTTTCTCCCTGACAATCAGGAATTGTCTCAAAATATGGTCTTATAGAGGGGATACTGAGCACAGAGATGGCCCTAATGAGAAAGCATTCTAATTCTATTCTAAGTTAGAGACAGCACTTCAGAGTATAAACTGCTGCCACTCCACTCCTGAAAAGGATCAGATCTTATCGTTTCTGTGTAACCTGTCTTTCCGTCATGGGGAATTTGAAAGTCGAACGCGATGACGTGCTTAAAAAGAAGAAAAAAGACCCCTGGTGGGTCTGAATGCGTGCGTTTCCTCACAGAGATTTCCTACCTCTCCTATCTTAAATCAGGAAAGTTTCTCAATATCCACAGTTGTCATAAATATTCCCCTCAAACTTACACTGAATTCAAATCAGCAAACATTTACTGAGTACACGCTAGGGACCCAAAAATAAATATTCCAGAACCCCTGCAGGTCAAGACTCTATAGGAGGGGTTCCAATCCCCATTCCACAATTTGGTAGCTGTGTCACATTGGGCGAGTTAACTGACCTCTCTGTGCCTAGGATTTCTCTTCTGCAAAACATGGAGAATAATACCTTTCACAGGACAATTCTGAGAATGAAATGAGATAACTCATAAGATGCAAGAGGTAATGTTATCTACCTCATGAGGCCCTTGTGAGAATTAAACGAATTGATCTGTGTGAAACAGAACAGTGCCTGACACAGAGTACACACTCATTAACGTAAATTTTCATTGTCTTTGGTATCTCCTGGTATCAAAAAATTAGTGAAAGTTTGAACAAGATTCAATTCCAGGAGCACAGGGCAAGCCATTCTGAGGTGTGCTGTGACACTGATTGATATCCAGGGCCAAACCCTGCCTGCAGGAGCTTCAAGGGAGGTGACAAAGGGAAGAGGACCCTGGGACAGACTGTGATGAAATGAGCTCAGTGTTCCAGGCAGGCGGGAAGGACAGGGCAGAGGGCAGAGGTGCCCTGCGGAGCAGTAAGAAAGAGCCCGCTGCTCGTGCGTGAGTGGAGGAAGAGCCCGGCAGCAGTGCTGGAGAACAGGGGACGCAGTGGGGTGAAAAACCCCGTTATGAGTCACGCCAAGGAGTGGGGGCCTTTTTTCTGGAGGTTACAGGACACAAACAAATAGTATAAATAATATGAGCAGATCACTTTTCAGCAATCTGAGGACTGGAGGGGTCACGGCTGAAGGTGGAGAGCCATCAGGAGCTACTGAGGCAGCCACAGCAAGACACGGAAAGAGCTGACCCCAGGTGGTCCCTGTTCAGAGAGGAGAGTGGAAGGCTTGGGGGTGGTCAGCAAAATAGACGCCAGCATAGGGGCCCGAGTCAAAAGACCAAGCATAAATACCCAATCATCTCGTTCTGTGATGGGGCACGAGAAGGCAATCCCTGGAAGAGCTCCTCTCCTTAAAAGGAAGTTGGTAATGCGGATACCGTAAGATTGTCATAAGGCCTGAAACACATCATGCAAGTGGCAATGATGTGCAATCTGGAAAGGTCCATACTGACGTACAGTTTATATTATCTACAAAGTAGATCCTTCCCTGGAATGATTTAGATCACTGCCTCAAGAATTGGGGGTTCTACACTGCTTCACTGCTAGATTTCTCACTTCAAAAGCTACGTATTTTTCTGAGGGGAACCTTTCTCTTGGAAGGATCTCATTATCTTTCATCTGTTTTCCAGAAGGAACTATATATATATAGATATATACAGATATATATATCTCTTTGGTCATTAGCACTGTCCACCCTGTTGCTAGATCCTATTCGTTTCCAGTGTTAGTATGCCCGTGTGTGCATGAATACAAGCTACTTTCTTCTATAGACTTCCTTTCTTGATCATTTTTCAACTTCTAATCAAACCAGTCAGCAGAGAATGACCAGACATACTGAACGGTTTCTTATTCCATATAATGTCTGGGTGTAGAGCATCCTTCCACATTTCCTGGAGAGCTGCAACATAATGGCCGAGAGGTAATAAAAGTTATGTAGGAAGAGTGCCCACTCCTTAAGCCACTGTGGCCAAGGTAACAGTGTTCAAATGACAGGATCATATGGGAACCGATCCTTTGCAGCTGGCTGTTGTCGTCTATCTTTGAATTATCGTTCCTCGGTATTTTTTATGTTATTACAATTCCACCAAAAATGCATCCAAGAAATCATTATAGGGTCAGAATACCCATAACGGATGTTCCCAGGTATGACGGCAACAAAGATATGTGTTCAGACACTTTTTAAAACATGTGTCTGCCTGTCAATCTAAATTTCTCTGTCCCAGTTATTTACTTGTCTCTTAGCCCACACTTATCCACCATTCTCTGCTCCATTACTACTGCACTGGAGCTAGGCTTCCACAAACTCTGTTTCCCAGGATACCTTGTCACCTGGCTTCCTGTTAGTCATTATCAATTGGCAGCAGTCACAGGAGAAGAGAGGTTAGAGGACAAGTGAAGCCTTTGTCCTTTGCCTTCTCACTCCCCCTCCTCCTTCCCTCTCTCTCTCTGTCTCTTTCTCTCTCGTGCCGTGGCAGGGTCTCTGGACGTTGCTGTATTCTCCTCTGTTGTCCCAGCACAGCCTATAAAGCTCCTCCCTGGCACCTGCTAAGGTACCCTTCTTCAATGCTTTCATCAGCCTGAGTGAATTCTGCTCACCAATCCCTGTGTGGGCAGATGAGCCCCTTCTTACAGGTCCAGCACCCCATGTGGCTCTCCTTCCAGCATCCAGCACTTGTGTTTTGGACTCATAACATCATCTCCTCTCTTTTCTTCTCAGAGATCTGTGGACAGTAGCAAATTCCTAATGCTACCAAGTCCTGGGTTATCTTGCTACCTAATTCTGCTTTCAGCTCTTCCAAAATTTTTTAAAACTATTCCCTCGATTAAGTCCCCTCTTTGCAGAATGTCTGGGTGTTTATTTCCCTTAAAGGACTCTGACTGATATAGCTCTCAGTGCCAGCAATGGTGCCAGGAAACAGAGCTGGGATTCTGGTATTGATCTGCCTTGTTTGAGCTTGACAGACTGATCTCCTTATTAGCAATGGAAATGGATATCCAGTAAACTATGACTTGAAATGGCATTATAATTATTTAATTACCTTTGGTAGCTTGAGATAAAAATTCTTTCAAAGGCAAGGCTTTGGGAAACCAAGTGGCTGCTTCATTTAACTGTAACTTCTAGCCATGATGATTTGAAGGAGTGCAAGGTGGGGTAGCTGCTTCTGAAAGCGCAGGAGAAGGAAAATGATAAGCTCAGGGGTTTAAACTCTCAGGTCAAGGTATAACCAAAGAGCCAAAGAGCTTCCACAGTAGACGAGGCCAAAATAACAACTCGCTTCTTATAGACACAGTGCATACAGAGCTGAAGATTATGCTAAAAATGAGATAGTTAAGTTGCAGCACAGATTTGCAAGGTGGACACAATTACCACAGTCAGCAGCAGGGCCAGAAGGTTTCCACCTACAGGAAACTTTGGTGGTGGCCAATCAATTGGAAAAAGAGAGATGAGCATCCCATTTAATCATAGCCTAGTCTGTATAATTGGGCAATCTCAAGGTCTGGTGATCAGCACGTGGAGTCACCACATGGAGAGTCCCAGCCTCTCCCCCAGCATCAGAAGGAAGCCCCTCAACAGGTGCAGAGCCCCTTTGATAGAGGGGAGGCTGGTTCCTCTTGAGGTTGGACCTACCATGCTCACTGGTACCTATTATCAATCCTTCTCCCAAGCCTTCCTCAAAGGGACCTGTGGCCATTTTCTTGGATGGCTATACATACACTCAGGAGACAGAAAACTCAGATCATTGGGATTTACCAACCACTTGCTCCATGAAGAAATCAGTCTCTGGGGAAGGTCGCTATGGTCTATTGACAGAGGGGAGACTCATGGAGTTTAGACAATCACAGAGTTTTGGCCGAAGTCCCTTTCACAGTGGGCCACACATCCAGCTTTGGGAATGTCTCCAGTTACTGAAGGCATAATTGGATGATGAATTCTCAGCAACTGGCAGAGAATTTGACCCACACTGGCTACCTGACCCAAAGCCAGAAGGGCCAAGTGGATGTCTCTGAAATACCACCACACCTTCTGCTACTAAATAATAAAACAAGAGCAACATTATACCCTCGAGGAAACTTATGAACTTAGCCATACCATAAAAATACCATAAAAGACTTAGAAGAGGTAGTATTGAAGACCAATATCACATCCCTATTTCATTCACCTCTTGGGTCCAGGCAGAAGGTGAACCATTTGTATAAAGGATAGCTGCACCTTCCTAGGAGGACGAATGTTTTTTTTTGATATAAGATGGAAGTTTACTTATAGATAGAAGGCCCGGACTTCCTGCGAATTGAATACACAGTATTTCTGCCATAACTGTACATTTTGCAAATAATTTTGATATATATATTTAATATGTCAATTAGTGTTCTTATGTATTAGAGTAAAGACAAGGTTTACATTGTCTGAAAGTACAAACAGGCAGAATCATCTTAGTGATGTTTAAAAGATTTTATGAAACTTCCTTCTGAAGCACAACTGGTATTTCACTTTAAGAATCTAATAAATATTTTAGAATGGCATTTCATTTGCTTTACAATGACATTTGGTATTGGAATAAAAGAGCTGGAAAAAATATATAAAAATGTTCCCTCCACTACCCGCTGGATTCCTTATATTTAGAGACCAAACTGATTTATAACATTCATATGAGTCGCTTTAAATCATTACCGACAGCAGTAGGCTCTGAACCAGCGGTGCAGAGGTGAAGTCCACTGTTTGCCTCCTAAACACACAAATCTCCAGTTCACTCTAAATGCTTTTCAAATTTATTTATTTAACATGTTCTACTGAATCATGTTTCAGTCTATGCTATTCATTATCATTCCATGGGAAATGTGCCATTTCACATATGAATAAGAAATCACTGATATAGAAAAATTATATTATTTTTAATTAAATCATATTTTTTTAAGAGTCATTTGCCTTAAGTCCTTTAATGCCCAAGATACTCAATCTAAGGTCATTCTTGGCAAAACACAGTCCTCAGAGAAAAGAAGCAAGTGGAAAATGGAGGTCAGCAGGATTCCAAGCAGCTGTACAGAATCTCCAGGTAGTGGCCCTCAATTCTGACTGCCATTAGTGTGATCTGGGTGGATGCCCCAGCCCATCATGTCAGTCATCACCATTTATCAGGAGTAAAATCAGAGCAGCACAATAGCCTTGTGTGGGTTCAGGTAGAAACTATCTAGTCATTTCCGTCTCTTTCCTATTCCGTCTGCAAACCTTCAGGGCTAGTGAATTACAATCTCAGGACTGATTGGCTCTGTTTTGTCTGCTTGGAGGTCTCCAACCTGAAGTTCATTAACCCCTATTTTCAAAGCTCTTTGGAGCTGACATAACCTGGGGTTCAGCCACAAAACAACATAATATAACATTCGAGGAACATAACCATTCCTAAAGAAAACAACATTCTGGAAACATAAACTTCAACAGGCAACAATATTATAGATGAACCAAGAACTGTGAGTTAGCATTAATATACATATTAGATGGATGTGAAAGGATATTATCACTATGAGATAAGAAACAAAGATAAGAGAACCAAGCAGAAGTATTATGTATGAAAAATATAACATTGAAATAAGGGACACATTGGATGGGTGTGGTAGATTATTCTTTAAAATGCACACTCCTTTCCCCCACACCTTCATGGAAGGAATATAGTTCACCAACCCTGTCTGTTGGCTCCACATGGGATTTATTTTGGCCAGTGAGATGTTTTAGACATGACACAAAGCCTAAAATATGTTTGTGTGGTCCAGTTTATACTCTTGCCCTTCTGCTATCAACATGAAAAGAGAGGCACATTTTTTTTAAGTGCACCATACAATAAACTATAGACAATATGTTATACAGCAGATCTCTAGAGCTGATTCATCTGGCACAAATGAAACTTTACACCCATTAAACACTCCTGCTCCACCCCCAACCCCTGGCAACCACCACTGTATTCTCTGCTTCTATATGTCTATTTTAGATATTTCCTATGACTAGAATCATGCATTATTTGTCCTTCTGTGACTGGCTTATTTTATTTAGCAAAAATGTCCTCCAGATTCATGAATATTGTTGCATATGGCAGGATTTCCCCTTATTAAGGCTGAGTACTGTTCCATTGTATGTACACACCACATCTTGTTGATTTATCCACTGACAGATACTTGGGTTGTTTCCATATCTTGGCTATTGTGAATAACGCTGCCGTGAACCTGGGAATGCAGATATCTCTTCAAGATCTTGATTTCAATTCTTCTGAATATACACTCAGAATTCGGATTGCTGGATCATATTGTAGTTCTATTATCAGTTTTGTGAGGAACCTCCATACTGTTTTCCACAGCAACCACACTATTTTACTTTCCCACCAACAGAGTACAAGGGTTCTGATTTCTCCACTTATCTTTTGTTTTGTTTTTCATAATAACCATCCTAACAGGTGTGAGAGGATATCTCATGGTGGTTTTGATTTGCATTTCCCTGATGATTAGTGACTCATACTTTGGTTTAAATTGTTAGTCCATAGGTCAGTCATTTTGTCTTTTCAACGAATCAATGGAACTTAGCTACAGCCCCAACTCCATAGTCCTTGTCTTTACTATTTCCCCATACTTCTGAAATGCCAGAGATATTGTACCAGCAAGTGCACCCTGCTCCACCTCCATCCCCGACCAGTGGCCACAGGTGGACATCCTCATCTTTGTCCAGCTGGTAAGACCCCTGTCCCTGAATCTGTTTCCAAATCTCATAGGTTGGGTCTCCTATGAGAAGGAAAGAATCTACTTCAAGTGACTTATTGAGGGTGTATTCTCAGGCTGAGGGGAGTGAAGGAAGCAGGCAGAGCAGGTGGAGTGAACAAGAATGGGCTCAGCTTGGGCTCAGCTTCATCTGCTCCCAAGGGGAAGGAAGCCCAGGGCACACCTTACACTGCTGTGCCAGCCCCTCTTAAGGCCAGGGGTTGTCCTTTTGCACCCCATGACAGCAAGTCATCGGCTCACATTGGGTAGGGTGGGAGATGATAAGCTAGCCTCTTGGGGGAGTTAGTTCTCAGAGCACCTTTTGACATTTCAAGCTGTTTAGGTAAAAAGGAAATTGTGCTTTTCATAACTTCTTAACTAGGTGGAGAGACAGGAAAACTTTCCCCAGGGGATCTTCTCAGAGGCAGGCAACATCACAGCAGCCAGGAAGGTGCTCCGCCAGCATCCACTACAAGGAACACTGGTGAGGCCACCACAACTTCCTGAGTATTTCAGGAAAGTTGAACAGTCTACTTGGTTAGTGAGTCGATGTCAGTTGAGCAAACAGGCCCAGGATGTGCACGTGTGTGAGGACAGGGGCTGGGGGGAGGGTGGAGACGTCACACTCATCCAGACACCAGACAGTCCGTACCTGTCTCAAGTAGGTCAGGACCCAATAAAGTTAAGGTTCAAGAGAAGTTGGAAAAGAACATTTCAATCATGGTCACCTTTGTGAAGAGAGTTATAGAAAGATACAAAATAAAAGTTGTGTCTTCAAGAAGGAGAGACTCAAATCGCTCCCACGCTGCTCTAACCTGCAGCTGGCGCAGGCCCGTCTGACGTGGGTCTGTGGGGAGCCTCGTGCCGACGTGGAGAGCAGGACTGCTCTATGCCCGGTGCTGTGGGATCTCACTGGGCTTCAGTTCCCTCATCAGAAAATCACCATAAAGGTTAGTACTTCACTCCACTGTCACCAGAGAGCAGGGCACCCCATTGTTAAACAGTTTTCCTGAGAGTTAAACAAACAAATATCCCCCTCAAACTATCGGACTGGATAAGCTTCACATCTCAACCGTTACCAGCTCTTCCTGACTCTGCTTGAAGACAATAAAATAAATCAATGGAGTTATAGATGGGACGGTCCATACCAATTCAGCCCACTGGCTGATGGACTGTGGACCACTCTCGATCCAAGCCCATGGCTTATATGGGGCTTTCAGACCAGCTGAAAACACTAACGCCAATGTGCCAAATAGATACACACACACACACGCCCCAATTTGTACACCACAAAGACAAAGGCCATCCTCTACTTATTTTTCATTCACACACAGAAAATATTAGAGTGTCCTTTGCACACCAGACATCCAAGGCCACTATTAATTCAGTTTCATGACAAAGGGCTTTCTCTCAGGAAATTTCCTACTCACAATAATTCTCACAGAAAAAAATGAAATATATCCCTTTAAAAGTTTCCAACAAACTTCTATCCAAATGCCCCATGCTTTTTCAGGTTTCTCTCATTTCTGCTGTCAGGGATTCTTCAGTGACATTTGAAGAGTTTTCCTGTCTCTCCACCTAGTTAAGAAGTTACGGTAAACACCATTTCCTTTTTACCTCAACAGATTGAAAGTTTCTCCGAACACAGAGATATTAACAGAACATCAGTTTTAAAAACACAGCCACCTAGTAATGTTTCAAATCATGCTAAAACAATGTTTCTAAAAATTAAATAAATGGGGTTATATAAAACTGTGTGGCTATCATACCTCCTCACTCCCACTTAAAGAAGATTCTGAAATCGTATCTATATAATAACCTTTTGACATTCAGACAGTTCATTTGAAAAGAATGGCTGCTCTTTGTGTTTCAGAAAATACTCCAATAAGATCCCAGCATCATCCTTAATTAACACTCAGGTGACTTCAGACAAACGTCAATCAAAGTGCTCTCCTTTTCCATCAAATACTGTCATGTAGGCCTAGTCAAGGAAAGGGAGGTCGAGGTGCTCAGTGACCTTCTCAGCAACTGGGCTAGCTTTCATCAGATAGCTCATTAGTGCAAACGGGCTGATTGACAAGGTTACCCCAAACTGGGAAGAGGAGACAAACAGATCATTTGCATATTAT
Organism: Equus quagga; assembly: GCF_021613505.1. Taxonomy (NCBI): domain Eukaryota; kingdom Metazoa; phylum Chordata; class Mammalia; order Perissodactyla; family Equidae; genus Equus; species Equus quagga. The sequence continues at coordinate 8,118,982 of NC_060275.1, forward strand.
ATTAATGACACTCAGAGTACCATGTGGTGTTCCTAGGGGGATAGAAGAAGAACAAACTGTAATTTTCACAATCATTAATTGTTTAAGGGAAACTGCAGATTCTTGTAACACTTAGCATGGTTAAGGAATTTCAATTTACTGCAGAATAGGAGGAAAGCTATATAGCTGTGGAACAGGAGGCCTGCCGGTCAATGATTTTACTGGAGGTTAACTCTTCAGGGTGCCAAGAACATTCTACTGGACGGATGGCACTGTTCGCCGAAGCCCATTGCAGAGCCTCTGCCCTGATAAGGGCCAGGGACTGAGGGCAGGGCTGTGGGTGCACGCCGATAGTTAATGACAAGCAGTTGTGCAGTTTACTCCTCAGTGGATCACTGTGGGTGCAAGCAAGAGTGTTAGAACACAACTCACCTGATTCCTTAACACCAAATTCCACAGCTGGGTCTACTTAACCTCGGCCTTCTGCCTCGTTCCTACTGCGTATTCTGGGACTGACTTGGCCCCAGCAGGGGAAATACATGGGCTGGCATAGTGTCTTGTCACGGAATATTTAATTAGTCAAATTATTAGTTCTGCTTTCATTTCCCCACGGAGTCCGGGAACCAGGTCGGATTAGTTCATAGGGCTGCCATAACAAAGTACCACCAACCAAGTGGCTAAAAACCACAGAAATTTCTTCTCCCACACTTTTGGAGACTGGAAGTCCAAAATCAAGGTGTGAGCAGGGCCACACTCCCTCTGAAGGCTCTAGAGAAGAATCCTTCCTTGCCTCTTCCAGCTTCTGGTCGTTGCCTATCATCCTTGGCGTTTCTTGGCTTGTTCCTGCATCACTCCAGTCTCTGCCTGTGTCTTCACATAACTGACTTCTCTCTGTGCTTCTCTGTGCCATCAGATGGCTTCTTATGAGGACGTAAGTCATTAGACTTAGAAGGCACCCTTACCTGGTATGATATCATCTTAACTAATTATATCTGCAAAGACTATTTCCAAACAAGATCACAATCTGAGGGTCTGAGTGGATATGAATTTTGGAGGGACACTGCCCAATCCAGTACACAGGTCTCTGCCTTTTTGATGGTGACCCAGATCTGCTTGGTCATCAGCTTTACTAACAGGTTCCCTGTCTCATTTCTTTGTATCCTAATTTCTAGTCTGGTCTTTAGACAAATTTGGCTTTGCTTTCTTAATTCCCTGAGAAACTAAAGAACAGTCCCTGAACCTCAGTACCTGGGACCAAACCGATCACTATAGCTGATCAGGTGCTAACAACTCTCTGAGATGTCGACCACCCTTCTGATTCTGATGTCCGATGTCAGAATCTCCAGGCACGTGCTCCCATCAGTGTAGTAGAGCTCCTTGGGGATTGCTGACATCCTTGACATCGACTGCCCACCCATCAGATTTTCTCATGTGGCCATCTGCTAAGTTCTGCTCCACCATGATACCTGACAACCTGGCCACACTGCCTTCTGGCCTCTGTCCAAGTGGAGGTCTGCCCAGAAGGGTGAACTCCCAAAAGACCCCATTCAACACTGTCCTGTCCATATATTCTTCTAAGTGAAGTTTTTTAAGTTTTAAAATTTATCTAATTATGAAATATTTCAAACATACAGAAAAGTGCAGAAAGATAATAACCTCCAAATCTCAGAGGTTTTATTTCTTGCACAGGCTACACGTCCTTCTCAGGTTCACCGCTTGCATGTTCTGCTCTGCTTTGTCTTTATTCTGGGACCCAGACTGCCCAAGCAGCCACTGTCTGGAATGTCACCGGCCCTAGATGGTTTCTCACTCACAGTTAAATGGTCACTTTTTCTCATAATTCATTGGAACAAACTAATCACACATGGTCTCATTCCACCACAAGGGCCACAAGCTGCAATTCTACCATGTGTCTGGATGCTAGAGAGCCTGGGAATATTAAGTGACCCGAATTAAAGCCACACACGGGACCAGCTGGACAGGCCCAGAATTAGATATATCAAAAGATCTGTGAAAAAAAGATGGACCACTCGATCAATGAGATGATAGAAAAAATACCAAAATCAAGGTGCCAGCTGCCTAAGTTTCTGGAGACTCTGAGGGAGAATGCACTTCCAAGCTCATGTGAAATATGAAAGGATTTTAAACCTAATTCAACTTCTCCATGTCCAGTATTTCAAAATAATGATGAAGCTCTAATTTTCAGGATCCTCATGCATTTTCAGAGCAACTACTCAACGGCTAACCAGATACCACCAATAAAGGTATTTCAGCCACCAACAGGGAAGAATCTAATAATGTGGAAAGACAGAGATGCAGAATTGCTCTGCAAGTTGCAGCCACTTAAATCGCCTCCTCTCCCACCCTATGCCACCTTACTCCCACCCTGTGCCCCAACCATGCACCCTGGGTTACATGCCATCCACTCAGGCAACTGAACCCCAACTCCTGCAGCAGCTCGGGGAAAGGCTCCACCACTGGGCGCAATGAGCTCTACAGCTGATGTAAAAGTCACATCCAGGTGGTGGAGTTGTCCCGGGGTGGTTCAACCTGTGGAGACCACAGTGCCCAGTAGGAACCTGCTCCCTCCACTCACTCTCAGGAACCCAATGAGAGCCTTCTGGTGGCTACATGCCATTCGTTCCTTATGGGTTTACTTACTTTTAGAATTTTCTTCACTGAGAGTAGTTTATTAGTAAGCATTCTGAAATTTTTCTGGAACATGTCTCTATTTGCCCTGATTATGAATCACAGTTACTCCAGAAATAAAATTCTAGGCTGACAGCTATTTTCTCTGCTGTTGGTCTAATCAGCTTCCTTTATAGGTACTCTGTCTCTTCTCTGGTTCCTGTTAAGATTTTGCTCTTTGTCTTTAATATTGTACAATTTTCTTTTGATTGTCCTAGCATGAATTAATTTTTCATATATGCCACTCTGCATTCAGAATACAATTTGTTAATTTCTTAATTGAAGGATAATGTACACATAACGAAATGTGCTGATCTTAGGAAGCTTGCTGAGTTCTGGCATGAGGAAAATCCACACTCATCATGATTTAGAACAATTCTTTCACTACAGGCAGTTCCTTTGTGCTCCCCTCAAGAAGAACCATCCCTTTGTAGTCAACCACTATCATGCTGTCAATCACCATGGCTGATTGCTGCCTGTCCTGTAATTTCATTTAATGTAATCATACAGTTTGTATACCTTTGTGACAGGTTTTATTTGCTCCAAATAAGTTTTTGGAGATTGATCTGTATTTTATGTTTCTGAATAGTTCACTGCTTTTTTATTGCTGAATATTCATCCATAATATAAATATGTCACAATTTGTTCACCCATGTTGACGAACACTTCAGTTGCCTTCACTTTCTGGCTATTATAAATACAGCTGCTATGAACGTTCTTATTCAATTCTTTATTTGTAGATGTATGTTTTAATTTTCCTTGTATAAACACCTAGGAGTAGAATTGCTAGGTTGTTGTGTAGAAGAATCTTCAAATTTATAAGAAATTGTCAAATAGTATTCTAAAAATGTACCATTTTAAACCATCATCTGCAAAGTATAAGAGCCATAGTTCTTTCCCATTCTTGCCGGTATTTCGTCTTATCTGTCTTTTTAGTTTTAGCCATTTCTGGTGGGAATGTAAAGATATCTTGTGGTTTAAATTTGCATTTCAGTGATGACTAATGATGGTGAGAATCTTTTTACATATTTATTGGCCATTTGTAGAACTTCCTTTGTAAACCATTCAAGTTTTTCATGATTTTTAATTAGGTTCCTATTTTTCATCTGTAGAGATTTTTTATATATTATTGACATGATTATTTATACATCATAAATATTTTCTCCTAGTCTGTAATTTGTATATCTATTTTCTTAATCATAATTTTTTTTAACAAGCATTTATTCCTAATGAGTATTCTTTTTTTGTTTTTGTTTTTGGTGAGGAAACTTGGCCCTGAGCTAACATCTATTGCAAATCTTCCTCTTTTCTTTTCTTCCCAAAGCCCCAGTAGATAGTTGTACATGCTAGATGTAAGTCCTTCTAGTTCTTCTGTGTTGGATGCCACCACAGCATGGCTTGATGAGCAGTGTGTAGGTCCACACCCAGGATCTGAACCAGCAAACCCTGAGCCGCTGAAGCAGAGTGGATGAACTTCACTACACCAACAGGCTGGCCCCAATCATAATTTTTAATGAGCAAAAATGTTAAATTTTGATGAAGTCCAACTTATCAATTTTTTATGGTTCTTGCTTATTTTTGGCATCCCAAAGGCATAAAAATATTCTGTTTATATTTGAAGATTTGAGTTTTATACTCAGATTTGAGTTTTAGATTTTAAGTTTAGTCTAAAATCAATCTCAAATAATTTAGGTGTACAGTGTGTCACTTACTTTCCATACAATTTTCTAGTTGTTTCTGCACTATTTATTGAAAATAATTCTTATCTCCTCTACTTTCTTTGGTGACTTTGCAAAAATTAATTGATCCTATCAGTAGGAGTCTGTTTCTGGAATATACGTCATTCCATTAATCCTATTTGTCTGTGCTTACACTGAAATCATATTGCCTTGATTATTGTAGTTTTATAGTAAGTCATGAAATTAGGTATGATCATTCTTCCAACTTTGTTCTTTTTTAAGATCATTTTGTCTCTTCTGGCTCTTTTGCATTTCCACATATATTTTAGAATCAGCTTGTCAATTTCTGGCCCCAAAACAAAAGCCTGCTAAGATTTTGACTGGGATTATATTGTATCTGTAGACTAATTTAGAGAGAACTTATATCCTAACAATAGATTAAGGATTTTGACCCATGAATGTGTTGTATCTCTCTATTTCTTTAGATTTTCTTTAGTTTCACTTCACAATATGCTATGGTTTTTATTGCAAAGGTCACGCACATATTTTACTAGATTTATTCTTGAGTATATTTTGGTTATTTCATTCTAATATAACTAGTATTTTTAAATTTCCTTTCTGATGTATAGAAACAAATTTATTATGTAGATTGAGCTTCTATTCTGAACCATGTTAAATCCACTTATTAGCTCTAGTGAGATTTTTTAAAATTTCTTTGGATTACTTGTGGACACAATCATATCATGAGGAAATAAAAATACTTTCACTTTTCCTTTCTGAACGTAATGCCTTTTATTTCTTTTTCTTTCTTAATTTCACTGGCTGGGACCTCCAGTGCAATGTCGAATAAAAGAGAGAAGCATCAACATCCATGCTTTGTACCCAGTCTTAGTTGAAAGTGATCAATATTTCAATATTAATTATGATGTGAGCTGTAGTTTTTTATAGCTGCTTTTTATCCAGTTGAAGAAATTCCCTTCCAATCTCACTCTGCTGATTGTTTTTTTCACCAAGTGCTTTTTATAAATTTATTGAAAAATCATATGATTTTTTCCTTTATCTTGTTAATGACAAGTAAGCTGTTGCTCATCTCTAAATAGCTTTCTAGAAATTCAGGTTTTGATTTGGGGGGTTTTACTATTTTCTGTTTTTAAGCATGGCTATTTATTTTTTGAATCAGTTTTTTATACATATAGTAATATAACATAATTATATATAATACTAGATATACTATATATACGAGACATCTATACACTAGATGACACGCACATGTATCTAGTATAGACATCTACATACAGCTATATCTAGTATACCCAGACCATCTAGTGTTTCCACACTGTGCAGTAAGGCTGAGTTACGTGTCATCTTAGTCCACTATACTACAGGAGTTTGATTTGTCTTTAGAAGTTTACCTTTTGGGATGCAAATATTTCCTGGGAATAATAAGCCTCTTTGTGAATTGCTTTGTTTTAATCAGGTTGTTCAATAATAAAGCACATCTGTGCAAAGAAAATTCCACATGTGCCACAATTGTCGTTCAGAAGCTCAGTAAAAAGTGAAATTTTCTAGTATCTTATCAACTTAATGGGAGTAACTATATTAGGATTAGAATAGTTAAGAAGAAGACAAACAACCTCTAATTTGTCCTTTCTCCAGAGGTCGAAAATATTTAAAAGTCACATTTCACTAATGTGGAGGTATTTTTCCATTCTCCGTTAATTAAATTTCATTAGTTAGGCATGAATTGACAGTAACATTTACTGAGCACTAAGTAAATCCAAAGGGAACCTAGGGTCCTCAAGGCTGTACCTCGCCTCCTTCAGGACCTCATGTCTTACACAGGAAGATAGGGTTGACACACAAAAAACGTACATTGGGGCCGGCCTGGTGGCGCAGCGGTTAAGTGTGCACGTTCGCTTCTTGGTGGCCCAGGGTTCACCAGTTCAATCCCAGGTGCGGACATGGTACCGCTTGGCAAAAGCCATGCTGTGGTAGGCGTCCCACGTATAAAGTAGAGGAAGATGGGCATGGATGTTAGCTCAGGGCCAGTCTTCCTAAGCAAAAAGAGGAAGATTGGCAGTAGTTAGCTCAGGGCTAACCTTCTTTAAAAAAAAAAAAAAATACACATGAACTAGTGCAAAAGGCATATTGTAAAGTCAATTCAAAATAATGAGGGACTGGGAAGTCTCTCTTTTCTCAGAGCAAAGGAAATAATAGTGGGAAAAGGATGCCTGTTTTATATTTAGAATAAATAAACAAGGTAGTTAGATTAAAGACTTACTAAGGTAGCTTTTAGTTCTAACAGTTTGTGATTCTGGAAGGCTACCCAAAACAAAGTCAAGATTAAACATTTGGAAAGAGGGAAAAAGAAGGATAATGAAGAGAACAGATCTGTACAGCACGGCCAGATGTGAGGCTCCCACGACAATTGTCCCTGATTCCCCCAATCTCTCCACTAGCTCTGAAAAGTATATTTGAGGAAAGTTTTAGGAGTCTCTATAATTGATTTCCTGCAAATCCACTGCATAGTGTATTGAAACAAAAGCCAGATCTACCTCCACATCTAAAGAAGACACACTTATAACAATATAAAAGTTTTTTAAAAAGTAAACTTAATATCTCTCAAGTTGGTCTGTATTTTCCCCAGCATTGTTTGGCTACCAGCTATTCACACATTCATCTATTCCCAGCAGTCGACCAGAATTTGGGAAAGTGTGGAAAAACAGCAAATACAAAGACCAATCTGAAGACTTCTCAGTTCTCTGCCCACTGGCTATTCTGTCCCCTCAGACCCAGCTTAGAACTATTTTAGATGCACAGTTGGAGACAAAAGTAATGAATGAAAATCTATGTTTCAGACACTGGGCGGGAAGAATTGTAGATATTAACACTTTCGGTGCAGATAGGATGAATCTCACGATCTAAGGCTGAAGAAAATAAAGTCAAAATGCTTAACTTCTTTCCATCATATCATACCTTATGTAAATAATCATTTTTTAAAGATTTTTACTCAAAATCCCAAGGACATTTTTTGCAGAAAGAGAAAAATCCTTCCTAAAATTCATATAGAATCTCAAGAGACCTTCAATAGCCAAAACAATCTTGACAAAGAACAAAGTTGAAGGTCTCACACTTCCTCATTTTAAAACTTAATACAGGGCTGGCCCACCAGTGTGGCGGTTAAGTTCACATGTTCTGCTTCAGTGGCCTGGGGTTCACTGGTTCAGATCCCAGGGGCAGACCTATGCACTGCTTGTCAAGCCATGCTGTGGCAGGCATCCGACATATAAAGTAGAGGAAGATGGGCATGGATGTTAGCTCAGGGCCAGTCTTCCTCAGCAAAAAGAGGAGGATTGGCAACAGACATTAGCCCAGAGCTAATCTTCCTCAAAAATAAAACAAAAACAAAAACAAAAACAATACAAAGCTCCCAGCAATCAAAACAGTGTAGTATGAAGAGGAGGATTGGCAGCAGTTAGCTCAGGGCTAATCTTCCTCAATAAATAAATAAATAAATAAATGAATAAATAAATTTAAAAAAAGAAAGAAAAAAACAATGTGGTGCTGTCATAAAGACATATATAGACCAATGGAATAACACAGAGATCTCAGAAATAAACTCTCACATATATGGTCAAGTGATTTTACTCAAGAGTGCCAAGACTATTTAATGAGGAGAAGACAGACTTTTCAACAAACAGTTTTGGGAAAACTGAATATTCACATGCAAAACAATGAATTTCGGCTCTTACCATATACCGTATACAAAAATTAACTCAAAATGGATCAAAGATCTAAAGATAAGAGCTCAAACTATAAACTCTTAGAAGAAAACACAGGTGGAAAGCTTCATGACATTGAATTTGACAATGAGTCTTGGATATGATACCAAAAACAATGACAACAAAAGAAAAAATAAATAAATTAGATTTCATCAAAATTAAAAATGTTCGTGCATCAGAGGACACTATCAGCAGAGTGAAAAGAAAACCCAAGGATCAGGAGAAAATATTTGCAAATCACATATCTGAAAATGGATTGATATCCAGAATATGTAAAGAACTTCTATAATTCAACAACAAAAAGCAAACAACCTGACTACAAAATGGTCAAAGGACTTGAATAGACCTTTCTCCAAAAGAAGGCATACAAATGAAAAGATGTTCACATCATTAATCAAAGGAGAAATCCAAACCCAAACCACAAGATATCACCTCACACCTGTTAGAATGGCTACTATCAAATGATAATAATAATAAGTGTTGGCCGGCATGTGGAAGGATTGGAACACTTGTGCATTGCTGATGGAAATGTAAAATGGTACAGTCTCTGTGGAAACCAGTATGGAGGTTTCTCAAAAAATTAAACATAGAATTACCATATGATCCATCAATTTCACTTCTAGATATCTACCCAAAAGAATTGAAATCAGGGACTCAAACAGGTATTTGCACACCCATGTTCGTAGTAGCAATATTCCTAATAGCCACAAGGTAGAGGAAACTCAAGTGTCCATTGACAAGTGAATTGATAAACAAAATGTGATTTATATACACAATGAAATATTAGTCAGCCTTAAAAAGGAAGAAAATTCTGACACACGCTACAAAATGGATAAATCTTGAAGACATTATGCTAAGTGAAATAAGTCAGTCACAAAAGGACAAATATTGTGATTCTTCTTGTTTGAGGTACATGGAGTAGTCAAATTCACAGAGACAAAAACTAGAATGATGGTTACGAGGGTTTGTGGGGGGGTGGGGGGAGAATGAGGAGTAACCGCTTAATGGGTACAGAATTGCAGTTTGTAAGATCAAACCATTTTGGAGATGGATAGAGTCGATGGTTGTACCACAGGGTGAATGTACGTAACGTCACTGAACTGTAAACTTAAAATGGTTAAAATGGTAAGTTTTATGTTATATATATGCTATCACAATAAAAACATAAATAAATTTTTTAAATAAAAGTAAAACATTTTTACTGGGATATACTAACTTCCTGAAGGTATAATTAAAGATGTCAAGATTTGAAAGGCACGCGAAATTTGGGAATTCAAACAGTCAGTTATCATCAGTCAAGACATTACACCTGACACTGCAAAGTGACTCCTAACATTTGTATTTCCTAATTCATTGTTAAAGCATTTTATGGAAGAGGGAACTTATCTATCTCTAAATTGAATTCCATTAATTTTGCCTCTATATAATTGTCCATTATTTTTCAGATAAAAAAGTGTACAAACAAAATGCCAAAAACATCTTTGAAAAGTAATAACCAATTAAGTTACTTTTGTGTCAGATGTCACCACAGTTACTATATTATTGTGAATATCTCAATATAAAAACACATTTTCAAGAGGTTGAAAACTACCTGTCACTTTTCCAGTGTACCTCCATGCAAGATAGATTTTAGCCTATTTCAGCCAAAGACACTTTCTAAGCAGAAAATCTGATAATACTTTGTGACAAAAGAACCGAGTGCACGAAAAACTTATGACATTTTTCACAGTTGCAGGATCTTTAGTTGCAGATGTTTTCTCAAAATGTCAGTAATAATAAAAATCTACATTTGTCAAGTAGTCATTGCTTTTCAAAGGACAATGCACACTTGCAAAATTTCAAAATTTCTATTAAATTACCATTTCTGAAAAATCTTGAATTCCAATTTTTATGCCTATATCTTTCAAATGAATATACCTAAATTCTCTTTGCTACACTGTTGATAAATTCCCTGGATGATGTTCAAACTTTGCTAACATTTCAGAGAGCGATGTCAGCATCAAGGTGACACAAGATGTCCCGCTTCACCCTCTACCAGAAACAAAATTTGGCATCCATCGACAGGCAAAAGCGCCTATGATGGAACTGTGGGATCCAGCACTATGGGCCAAAGGATCTGGGAGGAGTCTGAGAATAGGCAGACAGATCTCGGTCCAGCTGTGGACCCCTCAGTGGCCCATGAACCAGCTCCAGCCTGTCTGGGCCATAGCCTGGGAGCCCCTGGAGAACACAGACTTGGAATCACCTACAGATGAGATAGCTTTGTGGAGATCCAATCGTCTAGTGGAGATGTTCCAACACCCCATCGGAACAAACAAAAACATGAGTTTGGACACACCAGAGTGGGTAAGAGCAACAGTTTGACATGATCTGTGTGACCCCTCCCTCAAAGCGGCAGAGCTTAAGGCCAAGAAAGATCCTCCTCCATCCTTGACTTCCACTGCAAGGGAAAGTGAGCGCCCACTTCCCCAGCTGTGCAGGATCCTGCCAAGGGGGCTCATTTCTCTCTTGTCCTTCGAGAGAACTAGGTCATGAGCTATGACTGGGAGTTGGGAAGAGTGCCAGATAGAACTATCAGAGGACATTAAAGGGACATAGATCCTACTACGTTCATTGTAGATTCTATCAAGAAGCCCACCCATGAGCTTCTGGGAATGCCTCACCTATATATCCCCCAACTGGCACAGGGGCACCCCTTGTGTTCTGCATGCCTCACCTAAACACACCTCCACCCTGTGGTCTGCTCCCTGTGTGTGCTTCTGATGGTAGTAGGGAGAGCGAGCTTTGGCAGATAGCTAGTGAGCAAGTATAGAAAGCCATCCAAACCGTGGGCCAGGGAGAAACCATAAACTGGAGCTTTAGCACCTCCTTTTGGGAAAACAAATAGAGGCAGTCAGCACTCAGCCTGGTGTATTGCAAGATCCAGAGAAAGCATACAAGCTTAAGAATTCTGACACAGGATGGAACAAGAAGATGGAGCAGGTACACCCAGGAAGGTCTGAGATCACCTCACAGTCTCTAGCAGGGCTGACAGAAGGTATCTTTCTCCCAAAGACAGTTAATAAAGACTGGAGGAGGTGACTGCTACTTCAAATGCAAAGACAGCAATGCAAAACTTCAAGGAACAAGAAAAATCAAGGTAACATGACGCCACAAAAGGATCACAATAATCTTCCAGTAACTGAATCAAAAATCATGGAGATTTGTGAATTACCCGATAAAGAAATCAAAACAGCTATTTTAAGGAAATTCACAAGCTAGAAGAAAACACAGAAAGACAATTCAATAAAATCAAAAACAATAGACAAACAAAATGAGAAGTTTAGTTAGGAGACAGAAATACAAACAAAAAATTCTGGAGCTGAAGAATACAATGAATGAAATGAAAAATGCAATAGAGAGTATTAATTAAGCAAAAGAAATAATCTGTGAGACTGAAGATGGGAACTTTGAAATTATCCCATCAGAGGAGAACAAAGAAAAAAGAATGAAAAAGAGTGAAGGAAGCCTTTGTGATCTATGAAACACTATCAAAAGAAACACTCTGTGAATTATTTGTGTCCCTGAAGGAGAAGAGAGGGAGAAGGGGCAGAAAGCTATTTAAAGAAGTAATGGCTGAGAACTTCCCAATCTGGAGAGAGATGGATATCTAAGTTAATGAAGCTCATAGGTCACCAAAGAAAATCAACTGGAAGAGATCCTCTTCAAGACACATTATAATAAAACTGTCAAAAACAAACAGAAAATCTTAAAAGCAGCATGAGTAAAAAAGCTTGTAACTTACAAAGGAACCCCCATAACGATATCAGCAGATTTCTCAGCAGAAATTTTACGGGCCAGGAAAGAATGGGATAATATATTCAAAGTGCTGAAAGAAAAAGACTGCCAACCAAGAATACTTTACTCTGCAAAGCTGACCTGCAGAAATGAAAGAGAGATAAAGACGTTCCCAGACAAACAAAAGCTGAGGGAATTCATCACCACCAGACCCGCCTTACAAGAAATGCTGAAAGATGTTCTTCCAGCTGAAATGAAAGGATGCTAATTAGTAACATGAAAACAAACGAAAATATACAACACACTGGGAACATATACAACACCCTGATAAAAGGTAAGTATATAGCCAAATTCAGAATACTATAATGTAGTGGAATGTTAACTACTTAACGCTAGTTAACCTCTTATAAAGATTAAAGGGCAAAAGTATTAAAAATAGTTAATATAGCTACAATAATTTGCTATTGAACACAACATAAAAAGACCTGAACTGTGACATCAAAAACATAAAAGGGGGAGAGTAAAGGGGTGGAGTTTTTGCATGCAATTGAAGCAAAGTTGTTTTCAGTGTAAAACAGACTATTATATCTATATGATATTTTATGTAAGCCTCATTGTAACCACAAAACAAAAAATCTACAGTAGATTTTAAAAAGATAAAGAGAAGGGAATGAAAGAAAACCACTATAGAAAATCATCAATTCACACAGGAAGGCAGCAAGACAAGAAGAAAGGAACAGGGAACTACAAAATAGCCAGAAAACAATTAATGAATTTAATTCTCCAATCAAAAGACATAGAGTAGCTGGATGAATAAACAAACAACAACTAACTATATGTTGTCTACAAGAGACTCACTTCAGCTTCAAGGACATACATTGGCTCAAAGTGAAGGGATAGAAAAAGATATTCCATGCAACTGGCAGCCAAAAGAAAGTAGGGATAGCTATACTTATATCAGACAAAACAGACTTTAAGCCAAAAACAGTAACAAGAGACACATAAGGTCATCAGGTAAGGATAATGCAGTCAATTCATCAAGAAGATATAACAATCAAAAATATATATTTATTCAGAGCACATAAACATATTAAGAAAATGCTAACAGATCTGAAGGGAGAAATAGACAATACAATAACAGTAGCGGACTTCAGCATTTACTTTCAACCACGGATAGATCATCCAGACAGAAAATCAACAAGGAAACACTGAACACTTTTGCACTGTTGGAGGACTATCCAGAAATCCCACTCAGGGTAGATGCACAAAGGAAATGAACAGGACCTCAAAGACATATCTGCACTCCTATGTTCAGTGCAGCGTTATTCACTATAGCCAAGACACAGAAACAACCTAAGTGTCTGTCAACGAATGAATGGATAAAGAAGATGATAGATAGTAGAACACACACACACACACACACACACACACACACACACACACTGGAATATTATCCAGCCATAAAAAAGAAGGAAATTTGCAGCAACATTGGATGGACCTTGAGAACATTATGCTAAGTGAAAAAGTCAGACAGAGAAAGACAAATATTGTATGGTATCACTTATATGTGGAATCTAAAAAAGCCAAACTCATAGAAATAGAGAGTATAATGGTGGTTACCAGGAGCTGTGGGGTGGAGAAAATGGAGAGATGTTGGTCAAAGGGTACAAATTTCCATTTATAAGACAAATAAGTTCAGGTGATCTAATGTACAGCATGGTGATTATAGTTAATAATGTATTATATACTTGAAAGCTGCTAAGAGAGTAAATCTTAAATGTTCTCATTACCAAAAAAAGGGTAATTCTGTGACATAATGGAGGTATTAGCTAACACTATGTTGGTAATCATTTTGCAATATATATCAAATCAGCATGTTGTAACACCTTAAACTTACACAATGTTATATGTCAACTATATCTCAATAAAGCTGAAAGAAAAACATTTTGTATGTTGCTTCTTGTTTGGTAATTCTAAAGCACTTTAAGAAAAATTGGTAATTTTAGTAATTTTATTCAACAAATAGAATTAAGTATCCATTGTGATCCAGATACTATGTTAGATGCAAGTTATACAAAGAATGACATAATCTATTGGGTATTGGTTATGAGTGTTTTTGTTCACTAATCTATGAAATTAATATAATTATGTGACCCTTGCTGTATGGATAAGTGAAATACAAAAGTAATTGAAAGATCTTATTGTTGTCAATGTCAGCATTATACTCCATTAAAACTGTTTTAGCAGAAAAGCTAAATTAATTGCTTTGTGTTTTGCCCTCTCCTGTTCTCGCTGACCAGTCTCTGGTAAGTACGCTGAAGAACTGAAAAATAGCCAAAAGATTAGCAGCCAGGAGCATAAGAAGAAAAACAAAATATACAGAATCTCTACAATGAATTTTAAGTTAGAATGAACAATCTCTCTAAACTTGTTCAAGGAGACACTTTTATAAATATTGTCACACTGCAACATATTTTTATTAATAACGTAGAAGCTTTAGAAGAGCAAATGTTTCTGACAGAGCAATACTTTAACTTGAAAGCACAAGCTTTCCTTTATAAACAAAAATGCTTCTTTCATGCTGCTCTGGAAGCACAAAATTTGGTTAGGAGTTTCTGAAAGACATCATTAGCTCTTCAGCACACCATTCCCTTTCGACAAGTTCAACTCCTCCCACAAAGGATCTAAATAACAGCGTCATCTTTGAAGTGTACAATTCCCCTTGACATCAAAGGCCACATGAGGCAATGGGGTTGCCATTGCGTTCTTGTCTAACAATCTTAGAATACATGCCTTGAGAAAAAAGTACAAATTCTAGCTCTGAAGTGCAATTTTTCACTCATCTTAAAATTAAGCATCCTAAATGTTTACAAATCTGATACAGCCCAGTACAAGTCAATTAACTTTTCCTTTACTTAGAACTACTGTACTTTACTCATAAATAAGTTTAATGTATGTTCATTGATCTATAATATCCTCTTTGTCTCCACACCAAAATGGTCTACCTTATATTTGAAACTGCTAACACATAATGAATCCCTGGAGAATGAGTAGAAACTAAATAACTATTTTTAACAATGGTAATCAGAACTCACAGATATTTTGGCAAGGAGCGATAGATGTGTGTCTGAGAAGAAAATGAGTTTCTTTTCTTTTTGTTCAACCATTAGCTCTTTCACCCAATGTTCAGACTCAGCATATTAAGTAGAATGATCTTATAAGGATAATAGAAAGATTTTTTCAGGTATTTTTAGCATCATTTTTCTGGTTTTGTGACTTCTTTGTTTCTTCATATGAAGTGATTTTTGAGGAACCAATCTTGCCTATTGCTATATAACAAATTACCCCCATAACTCATTGGCTTAAACTCACCCGTTTTCTTTATTATATCTCACTTTGTGGGTGAGAAACCAGAGCATGGCTCATCTGGGTGATTCTTACAGTCCATGGGGCACTGACAACTGAGGTCACTTGGTGGTACACAGCTGGCACAGAGCTGATCCTGAGGATCTAAGACCCCTTCATTCACATGTATGGACCTTGGGGGGGATAGTTAGAAGTCTAGGCTCAGCTGGGACTGTCAACTGAAGGACCTGTAGGTTGTTTGACCCTCATGGCAGTGTCAGGATATTCGTATTTCTTACACAGCAGCCCAGGGCTCCCAGAAAGACTGTTCCAAGAAACAGAAGGTGGAAACTCACATTTTCTTAAGAACTGGACATGATACCAGGCACAGCATCACATCCCCCATACTGCATTGGTCAAAGCAATGATAAGCCTAGGTTCAAAGGGAGGAGACATAGAACTCAGCTCTCAGAAGTAGCATTAAAGAAATTGCAGCCATCTTTAATCTGTCCCTTCAACAAACTCTCCTGAATGGCTGCTCCATGCTCCTGGAGATCCAATTAGAGGACTCTACCTTCAGACTTCCTACTTTCTGACTTCCTTCACCTTTACTAAGTTCTTTGGCTATTACTTGTAGTTAAAGAACTGTCTTCTATCAGTTTCCTTTAATCACAGAAGCAGCAGAGAATATAAAAGAATTTCTAGTATGCATTTATTAATAATTTAAAGAATATCTATATTTAATGATAAAATTGGTATATTTGTTACTATGCCTTGATACTAACAAAATTAATGTATTAACAATATTTAACATAAAAATCATTTTACTGATAAAGAAATAAAAATATGTTTCAGGTTCAATAAATAATCACTAGTCTATGAATTAGAATTATCTCCATTCCATGGATTGCAGTCCAAAGCATATAAAAATTAAGTAACTTTCTCAGGATCAACCAGCTGGTAGATTTCAGAGTAGGGACAAGCTGCTGCCCTTGCGACTGAGTACATACATTGCATCTATACAATCCAATTACATGAATATTTTAACATGAAATTCTACAATGATGTTCAATGCCATTTATCCTCATTCTCTGTGAAACCTCAACATTTAATATTCAGAAGTTCTTATGATCATCTATGCACAGTACCTCTTAAAAGTCTCAAGGCATTTATATTCAAAATCTCCCACCTGAGCTCTAAGTACGTAATAATTTATATTTATGCTCTATACAACTTGGAGATAATTACATGGTAGTTGGGCTATTTTTTTGTAACTACCCCACTAATGTTCAATAACTACACTTTTGACAATCCACTGGCAGCTAATTAGCAAAAAACATCTTGGTGAATGTAAGCATCATGCCCATTTGATAGACCTGTGGTAGGCTACTGAAGAAGAGGGAAGAACTAATGACACTCAGGTAACTGCATGGGTGTTGGTCTCAATAAGCCAATTAAGCACAATGATCTCATTCTTTCAAATCAACAAAATGATTTTTATCACTTAATGAGAACCACACATACTGTTAAATATTTAAATATGGCCCTTACAAAGCCTATTTTCAGTATCACCAGCATCCACAACTTTTTAACACTGTTGGCATATAAAATTAATATAACACTCGATGGATTTATAGTATAAATTACATATTTCTCTGGCCTATGTCTAACAAAAAAATTAGATAGAGATATGCAATCTATAATTGTATGAAATGTATATTTATATGTACATTTAAATAAATCTATAGGAATAAAATTGGCTGGCAAAAATCAAAGGATTTCTGAAGTTGGTTCTTGAATTGACCAATAAGAAACATATAATGAACTTATTTGCTACATCTTTACTTAATAAAACCTCCTGGGGCCGGCCCGGTGGCGCAGCGGTTAAGTTCGCACGTTGCGCTTCTCGGCGGCCCGGGGTTCGCTGGTTCGGATCTTGGGTGCGAACATGGCACTGCTTGGCAGCCATGCTGTGGTAGGCGTCCCACGTATAAACTAGAGGAAGATGGGCACGGATGTTAGCTCAGAGCCAGGCTTCCTCAGCAAAAAGAGGAGGACTGGCAGTAGTTAGCTGAGGGCTAATCTTCCTCCCAAAAAAATAAAAAATAAATAAAAAAAATAAAACTTCCTAAAAATCATAAAAGCTTTTTTAAAAATGTTTTCAACATTAACATGACTGTGTCTCTTAAGCAGTTTTCTGGAGACAGAATTTGAGTAAACATTTTTTATGCCTTTAAATCATAAACTATAGAAAATTTCAAAGAAATACAAATATAAAGAGAATAGTATAGTGAACCCCTTTACTCATCACTCAGCTTCACCGTTTTTCAGTCATCCCATTAGTGTTCCATCCTTACTCGCGCCAACTCCCCATCTTCCTGTTTTGATGCAAATCTCGGATATCATATGATTTCTTCTGTAAACAGGATAACTACTTAAAAATTCAAATTATGCTAAGTTAGGATATTTTACCAAATCAATAAATACTGAGTTTAAAATTTTAATTATTTTTTGGTAACTGAATAAGAAATCAGTATTTGAAGTAAAGTTGAAATGTCAATATTCATTGTACAGGAGAGATTACTATTTTCAAGAAATCTGGGAGTTATCATTTGGTAATCAACAATGCTTAAGATAAAATCATTGTTATTAATTCATTAGTGACTCAATATTATTAACCTGTTTTAAGCCACTGGATTTTTTTTAATTTTTTATACCACAGCTATTTTCAAAACACTGGCACAGGCTTGTACATATTTAAAACAATAACATATGATTTAATTCTTTAAATGTATTTACTCTTTCAAACTGGTCCCTGTCCATTAGTCAAAACCAGCAATGTTTTATAGTAATGACAAGCTAAGCCTTTGAGAAAATATGAAAATATATGATAAGCCACATTCCCACTCATTCATTCCACAAATATTTACCAGTCACTTATTACATCAGGCTGTTCCATGTATTAAAGATAAAATAGCTAACGGGATAGACAAAGCTCCTGTCCTCATAGAGACTATAGTCTAGTGTGAAAAACAAGTAAGAGTTAGCATTATAAATGTATCATATAATGCCACACAGCAGTAAGTACTAGGAAGAAAAATAAAGCCAAGTGAGGTGAGTGTCAGTGACTTGGGGAGAGGCAGTTTAATTGACGGATCCCTGAGAAGGAAGCCTGTGTATAGTAACTGGAACGAAGTAAGGGAGAAAGCTCTGCGAGGATACTGAAAAATATCAAGAGCAAAAGCTTTGAAAGGAGAATAGGACTGACGTCTTCAAGGAACTGCAGGAAGACCACCAGAGCTTGCATGGAGGGAGAAAGGTGGAAGGCTGTAAGGGATGAGGTCTGCCACACTGTCAGAAACCATACCATGTAAGACCTCATAGGCTAAAGTAGGGGCTATGGGTTTTATTCTCAGTGTGATGATAACCCATTGAAGGATTATGAGCAGGGAAGGAAAGCGACCTAGTTTTTAGGTTTAAAAGAGCACTCTGACTTTTGTATGAAGAATTAACTACAGAGCAACCAGCATGAAAGCAAGGAGCTAAGTAAAATGCAACTGAAGTAGTCACAGAAGAAATGATGACAGCTCAGCAAGCATGGTAGAGCTGATAGTCAAGAGCAGTCAGATTGAGAACACATGTTGAAAGTAGAGCTACACAGCTTGGTGATGGCTCGGATGTGGGATGTATAGGCAAGAGAATGGCCATGGAAGACTTCTGGGAACCAGAAGGAAAGCAGGTTTGCAGGAAGTAAATCAGGAATTCTACTTTGGTTATGTTATGTTTGAGATGCCTATTAGACACCTGTAAAGGATTTAGGTAGAATGTCAAATTTACTAGTCTCATGCTTGGGCAAGGAACTGGGCCTGGAGATGTGTGTATTCATGAGTGTTTCATGAGTGTTTGCATCAGATTTAAGATCATACAAATGAACGACATCACCTAGGGAGTGAGTGTACATGGACAAGAAAACCAGTCTGAGGATCAATCCTTGAAAAGGTGAAGAACTGCCAACCAAGGAGACTGAGAAGGAGCAGCCAGAGAGAGAAGAGGAAAGCCAGAAGAGTACGCTCTTTGGAAGCCAAGTGACATCAGTACTTCCAAAAGGATGGTGTGGTCAGCTGCACCCAATGCTTCTGCAAGGGCAAGTAAGATAACTGAACACTGATTACAGAATTTATGGTAAAGTCACTGGCAAACTGAAAAGACCCATGGTCTTTTCATCAGAATGGCATAAATGAAAAATGAAAAAAAGAAAAATAAATTAGAAAAATAGGAGATAAGGAAGTGGAGAAAGTTAACATACAAGAATTCAAACATTCAAAGAATTTTGGTATGAATGGTACCAAAGAAATGGATTACTATTTGGAGAATTGGTGGGTTTATGGATGATTTTTACTTTTTCTGAAGATGAGAGAAAGGAGAGCATGTCTGAATGCTAATTATGATATGGCATAGAGAGGAAGAAAGTGATGATGCAGAAAAGAATAAAAATAATTTCAGAGTAAAATCCTTAAATCAGCTAAATGATGTG
The DNA here is from genome assembly GCF_021613505.1 of Equus quagga. Taxonomy (NCBI): domain Eukaryota; kingdom Metazoa; phylum Chordata; class Mammalia; order Perissodactyla; family Equidae; genus Equus; species Equus quagga. The sequence goes on from NC_060275.1 coordinate 8,138,766, forward strand.
GGCTCCAGTAGCCTTAGATAGGCGCTGCCACAGGCCTCATGGATGTATGACGTGAGGGTAGATGCAGTTACGCTCATGAACCACAGATAAGGAAATAGACTGCATGCTGGTTTGGATGGTCTGTCTACTCCATGATCTTTGACCAATAGATCATGAACACCAAAAATAGTTCTCTTTCCCAGAGCAGCCCCTTCTCCTCCTGGTCTTAGCACCATGCTGGAGGCTTCAGGCATGAAAGCCACTCCATGGCTCAAGAGAAGTGGTTCTCGGGCTGGCCCCGTGGCCGAGTGGTTAAGTTCGCACGCTCCGCTGCAGGCGGCCCAGTGTTTCGTCGGTTCGAATCCTGGGCGCGGACATGGCACTGCTTGTCAGACCACGCTGAGGCAGCGTCCCACATGCCACAACTAGAGGAACCCACAACGAAGAATACACAACTATGTACCGGGGGGCTTTGGGGAGAAAAAGGAAAAAAATAAAATCTTTAAAAAAAAAGAGAAGTGGTTCTCAAAGTAGGGTGCCCAGAGCCAATGCAGCAGCATCACATGGGTACTTTTCAGAAAAACAATTTCTCAGACTCCATCCCAGACCAAGTGAATCAGAAACTCTAGAGAAGAGGCCCAGTAATCTGTGTATTAATAAGTCCTTCAGGTATTCTAATGTGTGCTGAAGTTTTAAAGTTGCTGTTCCTAGAGTATGAGGGAAAAGTTGTGCAGACAGCTTCTAAAACTACTCCCAAGCCCACAGCTTCCAAGTAAATTCACAGGCTTGCTATCGGCAGCATTCCCTGTGTCAGCACCAGTCCACCTCCCCTTTGACATGCTTCAAGAGCAATCTTGAAGCCTCAATAAACAAAAAATTATCCTTCCCAATCTATATGCTTGCAGGGACCATATTCATGCCTGTAAACACTGTTTTTATACTAAAAAGCAAAGTTTCTGATTTTTATGAAAACTCTATTATATTTCAGCAAAGAGCTACTTGCAAATGGCTTATTTTTTTGTTAGCAGATCAACCCCAGTCATTAATATACTTCATATGTCAGGAAAATAAAATACATTTATGTTTCTGGATATTAAATGCTTCTGAACACTATGATCACCTATGTCGAAAATATCACTACAAGACCAGGAGATTTTCTTTTCCTGACACTGCTGTTAGAGGAGGAAATGTGGATATTGATATTTTTTTTTGTAAGTCATGGAAAACTAATGAATCTCTCTTCTCATGACTTTGAGTAGGAAGTTTGTATCTTGTTTTCTCAGGACTTCAGCAAATAAATTCTTCCAGAGGCTACAAAGTCTATATAAATAGGCAAGTATAACACATATCTGAAATATGATAAGCTTATGTTATCAAGATGACATTTAAATTTTATTCTGGTTATCCATTGATCAAAATTTTAATGTAAAAAATAGCCTTTTTCTCATTTTAAACATTAAACTCATCTCAGTGGGAAGTATTATAAACTCTGTTTAATGTGCTTCCTTTACAACGTGAGCATCACCTTTGTCATATTAAAATCCATTCCTTTTTAGTAAGATAAAATTAAAAAGAACTCCAGCTGAATATAATTAAAAACTTGAACTATATGTCTTGCAAAGAACCGAGTGATTTCTGCACTGTGGGAAGTCCTATATGCTTTCCCACAGTGGCTAAGTTCATAAGTGCAGTTGAAAGGATCCGTGCTGATACTAATTACATTCTAAATTAGCCAATATTAGCACTGTGCCAAATAATTCACATAGCATGGTTTCCATGTTAGACAATCAATTACAGTTCAGATGAATCCATGCAAAAATCCATAATTTTTACTTAAGATCACAGTTTTCATAATTTAACATATTATTACAGCAGAGCCTTCAAAAGGTCAGACAGAACAATGGAGAGCAATTTCCAGTTAGTAAATGTTCCTTTATTGTCACAAGAGGGTGAGAAAGCTGATTATATCCGCAGGCTTGATGGGATCAGAATTTTAATTTATTTTGACTTTCGCCTTACAGAGTACTTTAAAATAGAGAATAATTCTATCTAAAAGCTATTAAAAATTCACAGGTGCACCATGATGATATGTGTCCCTTGTTAGCGTCTTGTGTGCTGATCAATTCATTGGGAGATGACAGAGGAAGGATGAGGCATCACAGGAGACCCCCCCCCAGGTAACTGAGGACCAGCCTAGAGGTCCAGCAGAGAGCAGTTTTATATTTTTTTCAAATTTGAGAATTTAGCAGCACCCTACTGCCCCCAGGAGTTCTACCTATTGCAACAGCACAATGGAATCATTCCAGAAAATTCTGCGATTTTTCTCCATACCAATGTATTAGTCTTGGAGAAACACCTATTATTTTTCTTTTAATTTTAATTTTCCCAATGCCAAACTAATAGGTCAAATTTAGCCCCTAAATTCCTCTAATACAGTGAAAAGAAAAGCAAACATTGTTCTCAAACATAAAGATTAGGATCTTCTTTCTTCTCAGGTGAAGCAATATTGACAAGATTTCTCTAAAATTTTAAAATTAACCATCATCAAAATCTTCACATTATTGAGTAACTTGAAAATATACTCCACCAAAAAGTGTTTGTGTCTACAACAAAGACACGAGACAATAAATTATGGATGATTAAGAGAATTAATTGGACTATGCAAATAGAGCCTTGATATCTAGACCAGGGTGGTTCGAAATCAGCAAAATTATGTACACACAACTGTCCCACCCCCATGCCTTAACTTTGAATGGTCAGAGCCCCTCGCTGGACTGAAGGCATGGTCTGGAAAGTCTCTGTTAAAACATCTACCTCCAGGGGCCGAGTAGTTAAGTTCACGTGCTCCACCGCAGGTGGCCCAGTGTTTTGTTGGTTCGAATCCTGGGCGTGGACATGGCACTGCTTATCAAACCATGCTGAGGCAGTGTCCCACAGGCCACAACTAGAGGGACCCACAATGAAGAATTTACAACTATGTGCCCGGGGGCTTTGGGGAGAAAAAGGAAAAAAATAAAATCTTAAAAAAAAAAAAATCTACTGCCATGGAGGGAAGAAAGTCAGTCACTACCATCTCCTAACACATTAGCTGCTTTTTTCGTTCTGTGAGGTCTGAGACCCAGATCCATAAAGAAAAGGACAGATGTTAAGGCATGAGAGAGGAGAAGAGGAATGGTCAAGACTCTGAGGCCCAACTTGCGAGGGATAAGCTCAGAGAGATACTTCACCTGAAGGTATGAATAGCACAGAGGCAGCAGGGCACTAGTAGGCAGGGGAGACAAAGTGATTTCCCTTCAGAGTCAGCATGCTGTCTAGAGCCCGGATGCCAGGGCCAGACTGCCGAGTTCAAATCCCACCTCTGCTACTTACAAGGTACAGTAATGACAGCAAATCTCTTAGCCTCTCTGTGCCTCTGTTTTCCTCATCTGTAAAATGAGAGTAACAAGACACACTAGGTTGTAAAGAGGATCCAAATCATAAAGCCTTAGATTAAGCCCTTGCACATGGTAACAACCACAGAAGTGTCTGCTCTTGTTCTCATTATCATCACCTGAAGTTGACTCTGTCTTAAAATTAAAGAGACATTTCCAGAACCTGGTGTAAAGGAGGGAGAGAATGAACGTACTGCTCTATTTTTTTTTATTGCCACTGTTTTTAGTTTGTTTACGTAGAACCATGCCAGTTATGTTAACTCCAGCACACTGCCGCTACCTGGGAGAAAGAAGCGAGCCAGGCGGAAGGTGGTTTGGTCAAGTTTACTTGAGTAAAGCTAGATAAATGCCTCTATGTTCTGCTTTCCTCTGGACTCGCTCCTGCTGTCTGCGTAAGAAAGTGGCCACAGTGCTCGTGGAGAGGATGCACCTGCCTCAGTACCAGGCTGCTGGAAGAGGAGGAATTGGGGTCAAAAAGCATTAGGCTCGTTCATTGCTCAGGATTACTGACTAAGCTCTTTTTTACTGCTGGCTCATCTCTTCTGTTTGCTCTTGTGTTTTTATTGTTGTTGCTTCTTTGGGAATTTGTATTTTGCAGAAATGAAAAAAAATTGTCTAAAATGCTTAAGAAATATTTCCAAAACATGCAAATATTTTAGGTTATAAATATACAATACATAATAAATATGCAAAATAAATAATATATAATATGAAAGTCTTTCCCTTTATTTTTCTTAAAGAGCTTATGATTCTGTCTTTTAAGAACCAATGGAGAAGGAATGAGTTATTCATAGCTCTGAAACACAAACAGAAAACATGTAAAATATACCAAATACATGAACCGGAAAAGCACGTGCTTTTTCTCTAAAGTGTAACTCGCTGAGTCATCAACATTGACTGAGTGCTTTCTATGTGTCGATACTTTTGTAGGTGCTGGTGATGGAGTCATGACTGAACTGACGTAACTCCCGCCCTCGGCAGCTTATATTCCAGGGTGTGCAGCTGCCTGGATGCTGGGGGTGGAGGGACAGAGGTTGGAATGAGAGAAGAAGTAAAATACTACCTGATAGAGGTGATAATGGCTATGAGTTGAAATTAAGCAGGCAAGGGGAAGAAGGAGAACCAAGAGTGGTATGAGGTGTGGGGAGGGCACAATTTTAAATAAAGGGATGGGCAATTGGCCTCAGTGAGAAAGTGGCCTTCGAGCATTAGCTGAGGAAGCTAGGGGTGGGGGGACATGCAGATATCTGGGCGATAGTCGTAGAAGGCAGAGGGCACTGCAAACACACACTCTGACACCACACAGGCTCAGGGTGCTCGATACACAGTCAAGAAGGTGGTGTCACTGGGACAGAGGGCACAAAGGGGTGAACAGTAGGGGATGAGGCCACAGAATATTGGGGGGGGCACATGGTGTGGGGCCTAAAACACCCCTGTAAGGTCTTTGCCTTTGCTCTGAAGGAGGGGAGAAGCCAGTGAAAGGTGTAGGAGAGAAGGGGAGTGGCTGGACTGATGTCCTTGAGCAGAGGGAATGGGGTCTAGTGTGCAATGCCAGAGATGGGATCAGGGAGGGTTCAGCCACAGTTAAAATAGGAAAGTACGCGGTTACCGCTGCTGGAGCGTGGATAAACAGGATGATGAGAACCTGACAAAATCCTCTGCTGATTGCTTTTATTTCCTCAGTAAAATAGTAACCAAGGTCATCCTTGAAAATTAACCCCTCTACGTAAAAATGCCTGGGCACTTACACATTTGCACAGATATTCTAGGAACCCCTGTATTTCTTGGAGAAAATATGAAAGTTAAGGTTCAATGTCAGAAACTCAATATAATGAAGTTAACCTGTCCAACAACCCAATCAGTGGAAACTGAAAAAGCGAATAGTAAAGCAGCCCCTGTCTAGAGAAAGGACAGATGTTCTGGGAAATTTGCAGTGACAAGTGTGGGTGTCACTTGTGATTATGATAGCATACAACTAGGCCTTAACTAACACAGTTCTGTTGTGCGTTCAGTCATCTCATTACCATTCCTGAGGTCCCTACTATGTAGCGGAAAGTAGGACAATGGCGTTAGCTACGACAGATATGAAACAGTGGAGTCTACACCCTATAATTTTTACTAAACAAAAACAATTAAATGTTAAATAATGACTGGTTCCTCTTCATATAGTAATCTTGGAGGAAATACTATAAAAATTATTCCATACATGAAGAGTCCACCATGGTCCCTTGCCTCGTGCCCTCCAACCCTGTGCATACGTCCCCAGCACCACCGCACAGATGCACACCCCACACACACAAGCTGGTTTATCCAGTTCCCCTTGCCACAGTGCACTATTTATGCTCAATTTTTTATGAAGAGCTGCTTCCAGTCTTCATATCAGTTAAAACAGTACAAGCATGGTTTTGCTTTCTCCCTCACTTATTTTCCTTATTACTTGCCAACAAGATAGAAAGGTAGAGTATATTTCTTTCAAAGGCCCTCCACAGATGTATTAGTCATATATATCTTTAGAAATCAACTTCCAGAGTCATTTTCTTGTCAGTCTATAGTTCAGACTCACTGAGCATCTTCCAAATGTTCCCGGATGCTGCCTCCCTGGCTCTCCTGCCGTCAAATAGCTCATGTAGCACTCTGCAGGAGCCACACTAACAATTCCTATTTTTAACATCTTTAAATGGAGCAAGAGTGTTTGTAAGTATTACCAAGGGTCTCCAAATATAATTACATTCTGTAATTGACACTGTGAGCTATACCAGTTTTCACTGTATGGTCTAACACAATCATTGAATGTTTGCCTCAAAAATTTATCAGGCCATTGCAAGAGAAAACATAAAAACAGCAATTAATTCACTAAAATTAGTACTTATAATCCACTTGCCACATATTTGTGATTTATATTTACATCAAAGAATGATGGAACTTTTAAAAAGTAACTCTATATTTTAGTCTCATATTTTATTAACTTCCTCCATCTCCACCACAATCATATATATATAAATTAACTGCAAAATATGTGGTCATCATAATTGCATTTGTGGACCATCAAGTTTATCTTCAAAAGATAAAATTATTAAAGACTTTTCTACTGAGGCTCCAGAAAAATAGGATTTAAAAATAGACAATTAGGTAACCAACTAAATCATGGTGATGATTTCAATTTTTCTTTAGCCATTAATGAGACTAGAAATAATTGGCTTCCTGGCTTTGGCCACATAATTAGAAACTTCTCCAGGCTAAATTCAAATTTCCTCAGAATATTTGGTTCCAATGAGGACAGAACTTTGGCATTTTTAGGGTTAGAATCAATGAACACATGAAGACAAAGTCGAGTCAAACGCTTGTTGCAGTAGTTTCAATCTGCCAGTCTTTTAGAGATGACATATTTCAGAACACCAAACACACATTCATGCCAGCAGAGATTTTTAATTAGCTTTCCAGCCTAACAGCAATAATAGAGAGAGCAGAACTGGGGTCATCACTGAGTGTGTTTTGGATCCTTTGAAAACTGACTTTTGTTCTCTTTTGAGCCATGGAATCAACTGCTTTCGTCCCTCCATGGGAGTTTTGCAGAGTGACAAATCAGCTGTGGCACAAATAGTTTCTAAGTAACAGTGACAGGATATTGACTGGGGTAACAACTGCTTGATAGAGGCCAAGGAAAAGTTTAAGGGCCATGAATTTTCCATTACGTTCGGAAGTGATTATTCTCTCAAGATTTTAGCTTCATCATTATCTTTCTACCACAGATATTGGAAAATCCCTTTTTGAAAACATTTTACTGTTGTAGCTCAGTTGGAGGAAATGGATGAAAGATCACTGATCAATGACCATTCTTACCATGAATCAGCTCCTTTACTTGTAGGTGAATCTTATAAAGTACATTAATTACATACACTGAGATGACCAGTAACCAGACAGCTTCTGAACCTGAAGTTTTTTTCCTAAGGAAAGGAAAGTATTCTGAATTCTTCTGCACAGACTTTTTCCTATTCTTTCTGACACTGCTCTAAATAGTGTAATGCCACTATTGAAAATAATAGCTGAACAATTCTCCTGTTCTCCCAAATAGCTAGATCACTCCAGGTCCCTCAGAGCCAGCTATCCTAAAATGAAGAGAGTCCCCAAGTCATTTCACAAGCCCAAAGCGGGGGTCAGTCTGATGTCTCAAACCCCCTCTGCTGAGTATTACACATCCGTACAAGAACTATTTGATTTCTGCTTTAAGATAATTTTTTTTATCAGGAGAATAAACAAGTGCTTTGTTCCCAAATTTAAGAATATCAGTCCATCCTAAGATAGTCTAAAAGTAACCTTACTCCAGAGATAGAACCTCGCTTTCTATGTTTCATGAAGCCTTCAAGTTCTTCTGAATTAAGCAGAACAACATTCTCAAGGAGGAGGCATGGCAAGAGAAAACCAGGGAAATTGAACTTCAAGAACCTCCCTATCTCGCTTTACCCAAAGAATCCCATGGGTGACGGTCAAAACATTTAGAATCAGTTCCCACAGGTACTCCCCAGTCAGCACAGACACAACCGCCACATAATGGTTATGGACAGACAAGTGTTTATCAGCCTGTCATCAGCCCTAGGTAGACCCACTTGCATTGACATTATGTACTGGAGATGAGGTTCCAAGTAATGTAGGTTATTAAAAAGTGTTCACTGTTAAAAGAAAAAGTGTAAAAAACTGCTTTTGTACAAGAAGAAATGTTTTACCTGTCACAATTGACCTATTCAGCACCTAGTGGAAACTCAATAATCATCACATGATATACAATCAATTTCCTTGACTAATTAATAAAGGTATGGTCTCACAAGCAGAAATGGCTTTGTATATCCAACTTTCAACTACCCCTATGATACTTGAATCCCCTCTACCATATCCCCACTAGGTAACAACCAAGTCTACAGACAACTTCAGAGGTGGAGGCATTCTAGGGATAAGGAATAGCAAAGGAAAAGATCCTAATGTGGGAACATGGCTGGCATGTTTGAGGAATAACAAGGAGGCTGGTGTTACTGGAGTGGAATGTGTAAGAGACAGAAGTAATAGGAGATGAGGTCAGAGAGGCAACCAGCAAGGCGTGGGCAGATATGTAAGGAGTGTGAAGTTATTCTGAATGAGATGGAAAGAGGGGGTTTGGACAAATAAGTAACACGGACGGACATGTTTTAACAGGATCATTCTGGCTGGGTGTTGAGCACAGACTGACGATAGTGCAAGGCCAGAATGAGAAAAACCAGCTAGGAGGCTATTTCAATAATCCAGGAAAAGTTTGATGAAGGATTAGCCCAGAGCATTAGCAGAGGAGATAGTGAGACACGGTTCAACTCCAAATATATTTTTAAGGTAGAGCCAACAGAATTTCCTGGTAGATAAAGTGGTCCCTGAAAGAAAGAGTAAAGGGTGAATCCAAAGGTTTTGTCCCAAACAGCTGGAACAATGGTGCTGCCATTTACTGAGCTGAGGAACAGCAGCTTACTAGGGTTATATCAGGCACTCCATTTTGGATACATTAAGTTTCAGATGCTTATCAAGAATGGTGTGGGATATGCAATCTGGCACTCAGGAGGGAGGTCAGGGTGGACATTTAAACTTGGAGTCACCTGCACATAGATGGTATTTAAAACAATGAGACTTAACATCAGACTAAGCCCTGGGTGCTCTACCATCTAGGAATGGAGGAAATGAGGAGAAACCAGCAGAGGAGACTGAGAAAGAAAGGTCCAGAAGTTAGGCAGTAAACCAGAGTTTGAAGCCAAATGAAGACCATGTTTCAAGGAATAGAGAATGATCAGCTGTGTTGAATACTGCTCTAGCTAAGGAATCTGAGAATTGGCATGGAATGGAACAATGTGGAGGCCACGAGACCTTGACAAGAGCAGCAGTGGTGGTAGCATCAACAACCTGAGTGGAGTGGGAAGAAAGAAATGGAGAGACAGTGAATACAGTTGACTCTTTCAAGCCAATCAGCTGTAAAAGAAGTCTATCTCATTTTGTAATGACAGCTTTGCAAATAGGTATGATTATACCCATTTGACTGTTGAGGAAGCTGAGGTTCTGAAGAATTAAGTTAACATCCTAAAGTGATGGCACTAAACCTTCCTTCCACCTTAACACATCTAGCTTTGGCTTCTCCACTTGCATTAAATAAAATCTATGGTTACCTAAGTATATTGGAACAGCTCTAACAGCAATAAAGTCAAATTAAATCCTGTTAATCTCTACTAGGAATCCATCTATCCCTTATTTTGTCTATTGTGCTGTTGTTTAGAATTTTACTTTTGTCCTAATCAATTTTCATTCTGTTAGAGCCACTGCATTATTCCTGCCTATTGAGGAAATTTTTAGAATCCTGATTCTGTCATTACACATATTTGCTATTTTTCCCTATTTTAGGCAATCCAAATATGTGAAATGGATGTTTTTGTTTTTGTTTTTCCACAGAATTCAAGTACTTGTATTTCGTCTTAATTTTTCCTAATCAATACGTAAATGTCTGGAGATTTTCCGTTTGACTAATGTAAAATCCGCACATTGTAACAAGTCTCATTCTTACCTAGACAATACTTTTAAGAATTCTGGGCTTTTCCATATATCGGAAATATTATTATTTTACTCTGGAAAATTTCAAGGGCAGGTGTTACCATCCATCATCCTTCCTAATTTTAAAAATGAAAGAAAAGAAAATCAACTTTTCTTCGTATTTTATGAAACATATTATTTTTGAGTTGCATTGCCTCCTAGTGGCCTCATGAGGAAACTGAATCAACTGCCCTGCTTCGGGTCGGTGGGAAAGCGTGTCGAGAACAAAGATTTGGTATTGAGTAATACTGAACTGTTTTTTCTGCCCCATAATTAAGAACAGAAGTCTTTGCTTTCTGAAGCTCTACCAGATAAATGGCAGTAAAATCCCTTTCAGAGAGGGATGCATGCACCCCCTACCTGCCCATCCCCAGTGGCAGAAGTACATGAATGGAGCTTATCTAAAATCCATGTAGAGGGGTTCTGACACCCTCATGACTCCTCCTGCTCACCAACAAAATGACTCAATTATTCAAACATTGACGAGGAAAATGCAACTTAAGGTAGAGCCTGGGAAACCTGATCCCCGGCTACTTGAGATGAAGTCGTCTTGTAGGTATCATGTTCTGTGCAAATACCTAGATATTTGTGCAAATATATATGCTATATATGGACACTGAGTTCCACAATTAACATAGATTTTAGACAAATTACGAAATGATTGAGGAAAAGCTGTGTATAGTGATTACCTATGGGCAATGTCACTGTGGGAGCAGAAACATGACGTGAACTGTTATGCCCACACGTGTCATTTAAACATTTAAATGGTATTTTTAAATAAAATGTTAATTCCTGTCCTACTTTCCAAAGAACATCGTTGTGAAGTTAAAATTGAGTGAAGTTTCTCTGCAATATTGTCTCAAGCGCTGTAAAACTCAGAGATTGTTATAATTCCCTTAGCATGAGTAATACCATATTTATGAAATCCTTTAAAACCCCCCCAAAAACACCCAAATAAGGTTAAATAAAGGAGTATAATCAGATCATATGACCATTTCTGCCCACGCTGATCGTTGAAGTGGAGCTAGCATAACAGATATGTAAGGAGACTTACTAACCCCACGTCATTATACAGCTCCTTGGGTTTCCTCAATATATTACTTCCAGCCAATGAAGCAATGACAGATTGTTGAACACTGCAGAAACTCTTGAACTGCTAATAGGAAATTCTCAATTCCTTTTTATTACTTAATAAACTGCTTTAGTAAGACTTTCATTCCATGTTACATTTCACTCCTAAATTTATTCCCCAAAGAAGGGCTGTCCGGTAACTTCATTTTCAGGCTACATCTCAGATTCCTCAAAAATATGTATAAATTTTATGAAAAAGTAATAAATAATTTCAAACATATGTACACACACACACACACACACACACACGGACCCTGGTCCTTGCTGCAGTTCTGAAGAAATCAATATGCTTTAGTAATATGCTCTTGAAAATTGGTTTTATCGAAAGCATAAAATAAAATGTAAGAAATCAATACTGAAACAGATTGCATAGCTCAATGGCACAGTGCCTCTTGTCATGTGCATGTATAAATTTAGAGAATAACCAGTTATTCTGTTGGAATTCCTATTATTACTTAGACCTCACAGTAGTCTTTTAAATCACTTTATTTTTTAAATCTTTAATTTGGCAAGATAGAATATTAGAGAGACAGCTGAAAGTACCATAGCAATCATACCATAATTTTGAAATTGTCAAAAAAATAGATGTACATAATTTTACTCTTTTTAAGACAATTATAAGGACAAGAAGCAATTTTTATAATGCAATTTTCAGTTTGCATGACAATTACTATCAGGAGAATAGAACCTCAGATAGGAACTTCTCTGCGAGTTATCAAAACAATTTCATAAGTTCTACTTTATTTAATTGGTCATTTTTCCTACCATTTATGTAATTTCTTAAAGAAGTTTTTCAACAAACCTGAAAGTTATACTCTATGCTTCTTTAATGACATCCTTAAAATTAAACTGAAAAGTCAAATCAGTGAAACATTTTCTAAAACAATAATTTTATCATTTTACTCATCTGGTATAAATACATATTTTATATACTTCGGCATCTTAGAGAACCAATGATTTTTAAAGTTTTCATAAGTTTATAATCAATAGGATTCCAGAGGAGAAACAAATCAATAAAGATTTCTAGTGCGTCAACCCCAGAAGTCTTTTTGAAATATAAAAGATCCTCATTTCTTTGCATGGTTTAACTGTGAAATAGCAGAAAGTACCAGATGACCAACTAAAGGCTTTTCTCCCCCCAGATCTATGAGAAAGCCAAGAAATAACCAAAATAAGAAGTCTTCCCCTGGAATAGAAATTTACAAGTGTATTTGCATCCTAGAATTGCCTTTGGGAAAGCAGTGCTTTACTTGCTCAATGACTGGAAGTGAAAGACTGGAATTGTTAATCTCACTGCCAATTCAAGCACTCTGATATCTTATTAAATTACTCTATAATGAATAAATAGTGTTTAAAAGATTGTCCAAATGTGCCCAGATAGCCATGAAGTCAGGAATAATTTAATATTGAGACAGATTATGACCAGCCTTCAGGGAACTCTATCAAGACTAGAAGAAAGAGATATTCATCGAAAGAGCCAGGGACCTGCTTGTGTGACAGAGAGCAGAATAACAAATGAGTCTTTTCCTGCTAATTTCCCTAATCACTGGGCAGGGGAGAGATGGACATCAGTCTAAAACCTTGATTATGTTAAAGTTTTTGGTTTCGCTTCACTCAGTTCTCTGGGTTTCCTTTTCCTTGGAGAGAAGAATTAGATGTATTCTAGGAAAGAGTCTTAATCACTCAAAGACTGAATCTGGAAAATCCATGAGATGTAAAAGGACATCATGGTTGGCCTTGTCCCTCTGCACTTTGTCAGTCATTAACTTTACATCTGATGGCGCAAGTTCACCCACTGTAAAATAAGAGACTACCTATCAGACAGTTTAAAGTAGATGATTCCTAAACCAAAATCAAGGGCAATCCAAGTGGACAAGAAGACTCATGGACTACCAATGGGCAGGTGCAATGAAGAAATTATTGGGGACACTCTGAGGATGCAGACCCCAGAGAGGCAGGGGAAATGTTACTATTTGACACTTAGTGGGAATTCCAATCAGTGCAGATGAAGATTAGTGGAGGAACGCCACAGAGGTCCTGTTTCTCCTGTGTTGAGCCCTCAAAGTCAAGCAAACCTGAGAGGAGAACTCAAAGGAATTCTCAAAAAAGGGGAATAGTACTTTGTGCCCTAAGTGCAACGTGGTCAGGGTTGCCTGGGGATTTTTAAGCTTCCCAAAATATCTTTCTGTGTTTATTCTAGACAAACTAGTAGAACACAAAAACCCTTTGGCGCCTCTCCCAGATGTCTCAAGAAGCTTAGGGGCAGAAATCAATTAATGAAAAGGTAGCTTTTTTCCTTAGGTTTTCTGTAATCAATGTAATAGTCATGGATTACTCTATAGATGGACTCATCCAATAGAAGCATGGCTAAAAATCTCTATCAGGAACCACTCCAGTCCTAGACAGGTTTTGTTGGCCATGTATAACTCCAGAAGGTAGCTGAGGAAAGCCAACACTGCAGGATGAACTCTTTAAGATGGGCTAAAAAAGCATATGGATGAAGCCAAGGTAGGCACATGAGAGACCACTTACTGTGGAAATACTGCAGGAAGTCTTGCACAAACCCTCTGGCGCCATGTCTCTTCTGAATGTAGTCCATTCTTATTATTCATGGTAATTATGTTCTATAAAGCCACTATAAACACTGAATTAGCAAATGCTGAACTATTGCTCCTAGGGGAAAGAGAGGGTTACATTCTTTGAGCCTCAGGTATATTTATCCAGAAATCCAGTGTCTTCAATTTCAATTCAGAGTCCTTGCAAGAAGGATTCACCCTATCATCAAGGTCTTGCTTATTTTCACTTCCTGCAATTTCAAATATTGTTGACAGACTTTGCCCAAAATCTAATGCTTATTTTTGTCATAAAACACAGCTTTTCAACACATTTTTGTCCCACAAATGGAATCATGCTCAAATTCAAAGAACAACACTCTGCTATAAGTTTACACGCATCTTCCATCTATATCACAAACATCGTAAACAGCATAATTATCCTATGAGTCTGAGCCTCTCAAAGAAATATCTGGCACATTGATACTAGAAAAGAAAGGACAGCTATAAGTGTGTATAGGAGGAATGGCTCTGGGAACAAATAAAGGGGAAAAAAGCCTCCAGCCACCTCCCCCCTGCAATGTGGACCCTCACAAGTGCTCATTTCTCTGCAGCCACACTTTACTACCATTATCTAAGAAACGCATCTTTTACTTAACAAAAGAGAAAGAAATATAATTGTTTAAAATAAGTACAATAATTGAAACCTAAAAGTATTGGAAAATAAACTAAAAGGTTAAGAACACAAACAAAAAATTTTGAAAGCTAGATATAAAATATGAAAAAAATCAAAGAAACCTAGATGATTCAGATGCCTTTAAAATAAGGAGGAAAAACTTCAAAAATGCTGAGAAATAAGTTAAGAGTATGAAAACAAGTCAAACATTTAAACTAAAGAAAGAAGTGGAAAGGTTTTGAAATTAAAAAAATAGCTAAACATGTATCGAAGAAATTAAGAATAAGAAATTTAAATATTAAAGGGCCATATGAAATACGTGGATTTAGAAAAGCAATAAGATATAGAAAAAAAGACAAGTAGTCGTAGAACAATGCCTAAGTAATAGCAGATTTAATAAGGTAAGTACATCCAAAAAAAGTGAATATACAGCAGCAAAAACGAAAAAGTATTTCAAATTTCTTTTAAGTTGCAGACTAACTGAAGTAACCATTTAATGAAATGAAATAAAGAGATTATGGATAAAGAGCAGAAGAAGGCACACCCCGAAAGTGTGTCTATCGAATGTGTAGTCACAGAATTCATTGAGTTCGATCTCCTTCTTCAGCATGAAATCCTTGCAGAGGTGAACCAGGAGCAGAGCACAATGCAAAGGCTTGATCATCCTCCCTCACCCGGGCACAGACTGGGGCCACTACACCTCTGGGAGCTCTTCCGAAAACTCCTGTGGACTAGATGAGCATAAATCACAAGAAAACGCCAGGCCAAGAAGCAGGTAAATACACAAGTCAACCCTACACAGTACAGAGGGTTCCAAACAGAATAATTCATGGAAACAAACCATGCTAGAAAACCAGCACAGTAACATTTTCACATAAAACTCTACTGAAGGGTTGAACTGTCAAGGTTATTATTCGAACTATAAAGAGTTTTCACACACAATCTTAGTTCTATTTTGTTGTGGGTTTTTTTTTTTTTAGTTTGTATTAAGCAATATGATATGCTATTGAAGCAAGTATAAAAATAATTTGTTCCAGTAACATTTATCAGGAGAATCCCAGATGGGACCAATTTTGACTAGATTAAATGACATAGCTACTCCATAGTACCCCAAATTCAGGGAACTTTGAAAGTCTTTATGTAAACGCACATATACACACACATACACCATCCCTAAGCCAAACTATCCTGGGAACCAGATAGTAAAGATTCCAGGCCAGAGTGTGGATGAAATAAAGCCAAAGGCTCAAGAAGCAGATTGCGAGTATAACAAGACAAGCAGTGTTTCTCTTTTTGTCCTCTCTATACACAGCTTAAATATTCCCACTGGTCATGAATCAAATACATACACTCAAAATTAAAGCATAATAATACATGACATATTACCCATTATCTATACTTATTTAAGATTTAATAATGTCTTTATTCATTATGACATATTGGCATCCTTAGCTGAAAAATAACTTCCTTTCTCAATGACTATATATTTGTTGTAATTACACAATGTAGGAAACTTAGCAAAGGCTAAAGCGATCACCATTTTCCTGATTGAGAGAACACACAGAAGAGCAAATTGCAGAGGAACAAGCATAGATCTACGGCCTTTAGCACATTCTAGAAGAGATATGCCATTTTAATTTTCTGGCCCTTTAGCAATTACTCTCTATTTTCTCCCGCTTATTGGCTTATTTCTTCAATTTTTCCCACTCAAAGGGAAGCTCTCCCTAGTCTGAAATTGCATTTTATCACTTTGCATTTGTCCTTTTTCTTATGTGGATTAGTACATAAAGCACAATGAGGTAGAACGCACGTGTGACTTGTAGCTAAAACCCAAACCTGAGGAATACCCCTGCCGTGGACCGTGAACACTGGCTGCTCATCCAAGCCCAGGTGTCAGTTCCTCCACCTGTACCTGGGAATAATAATATAAGTCTCACAGATTACTTCACAAAGACAATGTACGTGAAATCCACACGTTTTTATATTTTAAATATTATATTATTGAATGGGAGGAAGTCTATACCAACATTTTATTGAACGTGCTGTACAACATGGTGGCCTCATTTTCTATTTTATTATTTTATAATCAAAAGATAAACATACAGCGACAATTATAAAGAGGCAACTTATAACTTTATTGAAGTGGATGTAGAACATGCGATTATGATTTTAGCGGTTGGTGCTTTGCCAGATGGTTCAGCAGGCTGATAAGAAAACCCACAGAGGGGGAAAAAGGTGGGATGTGCCAGTTCTGTTTTTAAACAAGCTGCTTGCTTCATTTGTCCTTGATGCTATCTCCTTTTTCACTTAAAAATAAAGTATTGGAATCAAGTCAATGCTGTTATAACAAGCTGATAATTCTCTGTCTTCATATTTTTCAAAGCTTCATCCAGGAGTCTTTCAAAAAATACCCTTGATTTTCCATTAAAATTCAATTTGTTGATTTATGTATTTCAAAATGGGACTTCAGAGATCATTTTAAGAAATCAAAAGCTCTGTTTTTTGAGACACGGTTCTTTGAAAAGCTTGATCTATTGGGTACACACTGGTTTTCAAATTTGGTTACTGTTTCCTTTAAAAAATATAAATTCCCTAAGATAAAAAAGTATTCCTGCATGGGTTCACTTTGAAGACAGATCTTTTCGATATTATATTCTTAAAATGGCAAATTCATCTTTTAGCTGATCTAAAGAATTCAAAGGAAGTTAACATATGCTTTTTTCAAGATCATAAATGTTTCTTTTTTCACACAAGGATCAGAAGAAAATCTTGATTGCCAAAAATACTTTTAAAATTCTACTATATATGTATAGATTGTGGGAAAAGAAAAGGTCAAAGTCATGAAATTTTTGACAAGATAAAACAGATGAAAGAACACACTTTAGATTCATGGTGGTTGTGGCCACCACATAAACGTTAAGTGCCCAAATTAAATGTCATCGGACTCTTGGGTCACCGTTTACTTTAGAGAGTTTCATTTCTTTTGTAGGATTCATAAAAGAAAGTCAGTGCCTCAAAAGGTGCCTCGGTCTGAATGATTCTTCAGAGGAAAACACCTAAGAGAAGGATTACATTTTCAAGAAAGATAACCAAATCTATAAAGATAAGGCAGAACCATCAGATGGATCTGTAGAAGTAGATTTCTAGGCTCCAAAAGGAATATTCTTTTCCAGGACTTATTGTAATAAGAAAAAAAAAATGGGATCACCTAGATATGAACGTGTTTGGTCCTGATTCAAAGAAAGTCTAAAAATCATGTGTAAGGCAATTAGGGAAAATCTGAACTCTGACGAACTGTTTCATGACATTAAGGAGTAATTGCTAATTTTGGGCAAGATAGTAGCATAGTAGTTTGTTTTATAAAAAAAGGAAAACTTTCCTTTTAAAGAGATAAAGTATGTATGAAAGAAATGCTATGATGTCTGAGATCTCCCTCAAAATAATCCCCTGATGGAGGAAAGTGTTCAAGGATTTAGATGAAACAAGATTGGCGATATATTGACAATGTTGAAGCTGAGTGATGGGACTTAAGGGTTCATCATAATATTATCTCTAATTTTATAAATGTTTGGAAGTTTTACTAATAATTATTTTTATAAATATTAAGCTTTCTCTAACATTTTCCCCTGTGCTAAATATTACATTTCAATTTGAAACACCTGAAATGTATTTCTTGACTTCAATCCTTTAAATTTTACACTGAGATAATTATTAAATAAATCATCCTTCATATCGCAGCCTACCATTCCTAGTGGGTAAATTGCAAAACAGCATTCACATTGCTTTCACCCTTAAAATTTAGCACGACACTTCCCCATCACCTACTGCACAATATACTTGCAAGTATAAGATAGACTATGTGCTTCATATATCATAACTTGTAAACGATTTGTGAGTTAAACATATTTGTATGTAAATACAGATATATTCTATGATCTGTAAAAAGATATGAAGATATTATCTAAAGAAACGCAAGGAGACAAATGCCCTGGGACGCAATTCCATCCAAAGCCCATTAACCACAAACTCTCTCTCTCCTGAACTCCACTTCACCTTTTCATTTCATCATCCATTAGGGTGAAGCTTTTAAAAGAGACAATAGGATTACAAAGAGCTTTCTGCTAGGTCTTATTTTATTTTCTGATTCAACTTTGATGCTCACTTTGACACTTGACTCCATTTTTTTTCCACGAACATGGAAGAAAAAGCACAGAAACAAGACTGGGTAGCTGATCCTTTCTTTGAGTTGACTCTTGTGAGGATGTGAAAACGTCAAGACAGGGTTTGGTCAGTGGGGAATTTGATGAAAACTGTAGCATGGAGGATAAAGCGGGCTGGAGTAACGTGGATAGGCGAGTTGTTTTGGTCATTTTCAGGCTGTCTTAACTCCCTTTTCCTAAGTCTCAAGTTCTCATTTGCATCCAGTCATCCTGCTGCTGATTCTGTTTCTGTTTTCCTTCTTAACCATTTTTTTCTTATTTAAGAGTAACTATATTCAAAATTAAAGCTTGATGTTAAGCAATAAAGAAAATAAAAGGTGTTGATAAGAATCAGAGGAGTAACTAAGATTTAATATAATCTATGTAGCACCTATCTACATAGGAACTTTGAAATAGAAACACCATCAAATCATTTCAAAATGTGCAATTTTTTCCCTACTTTTCTTTAATTTACTTAAGGGTCCTCTATTTCATATGCTTGAATGCTGCCAATAGAACAAAAATCCTAGTAGGCAGCATTGCACATTGAGATTTTAAATAAAAACCAAAAAAAGGGACCAGTCTTAAGTTTGAACTGAAAATCTGAGTATTCCATTGCCATTTTTTATAATTGTATGCTATAGCTATAGTTCCTGGTTTCAAACAGATTAATTCATTATGCAACGCTCACGTTTATGAATGGGAGAAGGAAACTCATCAATCATTTAGCTCATCACCTGCTCCATTTTGCATGCAATGTAGCCTACAAAAATTTATGTGTTATTTTCATTTCTCCCCATGTTGCAAGCAACTGCAGGAAACAGACTGTTGGTATTCATCATGTAATCAATATCTTGTACATAAAAACCTCAGCATCTCTCTATGCAGCCACAGAACATTTAATCACTGCCACCAGCCCTGCGTAATTCTAGAGTGTTCAGTGTACTCCTCAATAAATATTTTATGCTTCTCTTTAGAGGCTTATTTCTACTACTTCTAAAATACCTGAGAAGCAGTCTTTTTATTGCTCTTTCCTTTTGTAAACCCTGGTAGTAGCCATTAGTATAGCATTTATCTTCTTCCTTACGATGAATTTGACTTCGTGATTCTTGGTTTAACATATAAATATAGAAAATTTTTATTTTGCCCTGATACCTGTTTCCAAAGTGCTCCAATAGTGGTTTTGTCTTGTGAAAATTGTTTGAATAGTGTTTAAATCCTTAAGAGCTCCTCAGAGGAGTTCCCGTAATGGCTCTGTTGCTTAAGAGTGTCTCGTCACATTCATTTTTAAAGGTACGGTAATGAAGATGGAAAGAATGAATCTGGTCCTTTCACAGATGTTTTCCTAAATGCCTATCAGACTCAAGCAAATACATAAACCCAAAACCACACAAAGTAAAAGTAATATTAACTCTAACTGGCCCTTTGGTTTCAAATTGTGCAATAGTAACAAACAAACAGTTCTTCTTTCACTGAGAAATCTACTTCCTCAGACCAGGACTCTCTGAGTGGGTTCAGCATGCGACTAACAATTACTGCTGCAGTGCAAAGCAATCTCCAGATAATTATGATTCATTTTGAATTTTTATTTATAATAGGAAAAAACCCAAAATATTTAGACTTTATTTCTTGAGTTAAAAAAAAAATCCACATAATTATTTTACCTGACAATTATTTGAAGGCAGACAAACTAAACTAACTGATGTCCCTCAATGCTGTTCCTCTTTTTATGAGCCCATTTGCCCTACACTAAATAGCTGGAGAAAATACAAAGCACCTGATTCATTAAGCTGGAAACATATTGTCTGTACAGCGGGATAGGATGGTAATTTACTATACACAGCCAGGAAAGACACACTTTACAAACAGATTTGCAGCTTTTAACCTGGAAACTTAATAGCAAAGGCAATTCTGCTTTACTTTGTTTCCCTTCAAATCCGAAAGAAAGCAATACCTACTTTGTTACAAAACAGAGCAAGCAATATTTTATATTGCCATAGTCAATTATGTGAGGCTGTGTAACCTTTTCCAGCTATTATAGTCTTCAAATCTTTCTGTGCTAATGTTGCCAACACAATACAGAAGAAGCTTCAAAGCATCTTTGCAGCGTTAGAAAGAGAAGACAGCTGGCGCTGCTCAGAGACTAGGCTGAGATGACCAGATTTCTAATTTATAAAACTGGGACAGCACACGTCAGGGGAATATCATTGGGGCTTTTGTGAAGGTATATCTCCAGCTATTTCCTTTTGTCAGATAAAGACTTGTTTACTGAAAAAAGAAAAAGAAAAAACCCTAAAAGGTTTTGTTGAGAGACGCAGGCAAAAATAAAAACAAAACAAACCCTTCAATTAAAAAGAATGCTAAGAGAATGGTACAAGGTTAAATATCCAAGTTCAAAATAATGCTGTGCTCCACTGTACAGACTTGAGAGAATCCTACCAACCAGGTAGATCGAGAGACCTACGAATTCATCAGTCCCACCTTCAAAACCCATTAGACCTTGGATATAGCAAAACATTCACTACAAGAAGGAAGTGGTACAACTGTGAAAACCACGGACTTCCAATTGTTAGTAGCTACCGATAATCTCCTGGGTTATTTTGATGATGAGGCTCCATCTGACGCCTCTTGTGAACTACAACCTAACTCCTGATAACCCCAGACCATCAACCTCTGAAAGGGAGGAGATGGGATAACAGGCTGAAACACGCAAACTGCAGGCCTCAGCCTGGGGATGAGGGTGGGAGTCCACTATGAGCAATTAAGACAACATATTCAGTTTATTAAATAGAACAATTCACACTATTTTCTAGATTGTCTCAACTTTTCATTTGTTTTGTATACAGCTGCTTTCAAACACGGTCTCATCTAATATCTTCTTTGATTTTTACAACTCAGGAGAATGTTGAGTAAAAGCTAGTTTGCCCATTTCAAAGAAGAGGAAATTTGGACTCAGAGAAGTTGCATGGCTTGTCTCAGGTCACACAGCTAAAAGGAGAGGAATTGAACCCAGAATTCTGCCCTTCTAACACTTAGATGGATACACTTTCTTCTAACTTCTTACAAAAGGATTTTCAGAACAACAAATATTAGGCTTACCAATCTACAATTCCATAGGGCATCATATTTCACATTTTCCCAAGAGAAATGCTGCTAAGGTGTATATGCATTAGATAGAATGGAGCTTTCCATAGAATGATCTTGAGCTGTTTAAAACATATTGCTTTGTTCTTACAGACACATTACTTACAACTTGTACAATAATTTCCTAGATCTTTAGAAAGAGGGAAATGTGAAATACCCATCATGAATCATGTAAAAGCTCTGTTTTAAATGGAAACGCCCAATGCAGTTGTGTTTAAACTCTGCAATATATTAACACTCAGAAGGCTAACTGAGGAAATAATTCTCCAACATAAGCTAGAGTCACAATGGGAGACCAAAACTCACAAGCTTTCATTTAGCTCTCAATACTAAGGTTTTCATAAGACTTAATGACATAGCCAAGAAGAAATCATGGCCTGAGAGGAAGCAATTTTCATTATGCAGTCACGGCGGCATGCTCCTGAAGAGGCTTCTGACACTTTCATTTTTGTTTTTGCACACAGGTTGAGCTAACTCATCAAAGCTTCTCTGATGGATGGTTCTTTTGACAATGCTTCTGTTATTCTGTGAATGTCAAACAACAGAAATATATATGTAACACTGAAATTGACTGTGGTCCTACCTACAAATTGCCAACAACATCTGGAAACAAAGATAGCTCTAAACTTGATAACAAGTAAATCTTTTAAAGAATTGTCTTTGTTCTTCTTTCTTACATTTTTTTTTTTTTTTTTGGTGAGAAAGATTGGCCCTGAGCTAACATCTGTCATGAATCCTCCTCTTTTTGCTTGAAGAAGATTGTCGCTGAGCTAACATCTATGCCAATCTTCTTCTATTTTATGTGGGATGCCACTACAGCATGGCTTGATGAGCAGTGCTAGGTCCATGCCCAGGACCCGAACTTGTGAACCCCAGGCCACCAAAGGAGAGTATGCAAACTTCACCACTATGCCACTGGGCTGGCTGCTCTTTCTTACATTTTTGTGACCTTAAATGAAATATTTTCAAGTAAATACTGAACCCAAACACAGAATACTAGATTTGCTACATCCTTGACTGTGAGAATAACGGCTACCAAGCCCCATTATAAATATGAAAGTCATCACATTATTTAAGCCAACTTGCTAAAATAAAGTTTATCTGTCCAGCTATAGAATCTGATGATCTGGGCTAGTTCTGCTCATCTGCTTTGTCAAATACCATCTGTCCTCTTTGCTGTCCCATGGACATCCCCTTGAATTTGAGTTCTTAAATCCACGTGGACGTATTTTTCAAGACTCATGGTATTTGTCAGTTTAAACTGGAATTTGCTGATACAAATGTATGAGAGCATCCAAAGATTCAACACTACTGCAACAGGTGTGAGAATGTCAGGCTATAAACTAGGTTGTGAACATTTTTATTTACTTCAAAATTGAACTTGGATGCTTCCTTGAATCCTCATGGTAATGAACTGATTTTAAGAGAATTAGCTAAGATGACATCATCAGAGAGAACCATCAGATATTTGATCCCCTGCTCTTCCAATATCCACAATTTTATCACATCTCACCAGACATCTTATATCCACATCTTATCAGCCTTTTCTTCATCTAAACACTCCACATATTTCCAAGCAGAAAGGACGACTACCTCAGCATCTATATCAGCCATTTTTAACCCTCCTACATCTGATCATAGGAGACTACGGAATCTTTCTCCATCCCTCTTTGCCTAAAAATAAAATACTTCAATTTCCATTTTTCTGCTGAAGCACAATGCTGAAGTGATAAAGGAAAAAATTTTGAGCCATACTTACATTTCTAGCAGCAACAAACACAATTCTGAGGTGGAGCCAGAGACCCCCAAAACAGGGTATATCATTACAGGTAGAGCCAGATATATATAAAGGCATCTAGCTACGCTGACCTCCACTGAAACTCTCTCTCCCTCTCCAAGGTCAGAGATATTTAAAGCCCTCTTGTGCAGAACTGAGGAACATAGTTGTTGCTTGTCATGTTTGCAAATTCAAGTATACTTTCTCAACTTAAGGTGAGGGGGTCTAAAAATTCTTCCATTTGCCCTATAATGCCTTTACCATCCCTCCCCCTTCAAACTAAAGCTTGATCTCCACTATCCTAGTCAAACAGATACCAAAGCCAGAAGGCAGAGAGAAAAGACCAGATTCATACCTGAATTTTGAGCTTTCTGATGCTCAGTCCCTGGAATTTAAGGATTTTCAAGTATAATCTTTATTATACATCCTTTTTCTCTTAATGTATAACATTGAGTAGATTGCAATTGTATTTTATTCTCCAAACCCTACCTCCCTCTTGGGTCTCAAGAAGTATTTTCTCTCAAGGCTATTACATCCAGTAGAGATTTTTAAAAGTCTATTTTGAAACTCAAAAGCTGAGATTTCTTTCTCTTTACATTTCTTAGCTACCATTATTCAGTGGGCAGTAAATATAGAAAGAATTCATGGCTGCCTGGATGAAGAAAGACAAAGAGAGGTAGGAAATATTTATTTTTTTAATTTGTTAAGGGTTGATAATATTATGCCTGCACATCAGCACACATCCTGACTTAAAATGTTCTTTGTGGAACAAGCAGTCTATGAAACTGGAAGGTCATATTTCACTAAGGAAGCTTAACAGATGTGATTATATATCCTTTTTTTCCAAACACATAATTCATTTGATGCCCACTGTCTAACAGGAGGGCCTCACCATCCTCATGAGATCCATCCCCTCCCCTCTTACAAACTGCCTGAGATCCAGTCCAATAAGGTCTCAGTCCTATGTCCAAATGCCATAAATAGATCTGGTACTTAATGAGTTGAATGCTGCTACTGTTTCTTTTTGCCACACTGAGTGGCTGCCAGGAGTGATCCTACACCAACTGATGCATGGTGATTGTCTATGGATGCAGAGATGCCCTTTCTGGTCCATGTCCCAGGACAAGCCACAGTGGTGGGCCCATGTTGGATGCTGAAACCACAGCTTGTTTCATTTCACACTCTCATGCTCAGCTAGTTCTCCTCATAGCAGAATCACTGATGTGAATGAACTGACAAAACTTTCCAGCATCAGTCACGTTGGAACCATTTCACTCCTTGAACTCTTAGGTCCATGCCTAGAGTTTGAGTCACTAGCCTAGACTCATACTTTCTCAAGGAAGTTATATCACAAGAGATTTCATTCCTTTCCCTGCCACTGGACCTCAGCCAACACTACCATCATCCACACTGATAGGTCTCCAGTGGATCTTGGGAAGAATTTTGGTACCTCACCTCCCTAAAGACTGTGGGGTTCCTAATGTAAATTGACCCACTTCTCCCAGTGACCAGCTTCACACATTAGACGTCTCAACAAATAGCAGTCAAAGACATCACAAGAAACATTGGTTGTACCAAATCCCAGAAAAATGGCTGTTAACCTGCCAACTTTGGCATAACCTAGAGAAGTGCCTAGGTAATTTAGCCAAATGTAAAAGTACTTCTTTTTCCCACTACATAATCACAGAATGAAGGAAGTAAGAGTTTGGACATGTTACAGGGTTGAAAAAAAAGGTCATTGGAAAAGATCTATGAGCCTACTACATGCACATGTACAGTCACAGAAATAGCCACTCATTAACCTTCCCAGAGAGAAGAATAACAGGCCAACCGAGTAACTAAGAATTCTGATTTTGGTTATTTTGCTATCAGGAAACCCTCTATTTCTAAAAGGAAGTCTAGTCTCACACCCTGGAGCCCCAGAACGTCTTCGTATTTTGTTCAGACACAGCTGTTTGTGATGCCTTTCCATTTAGAAGGAGCCACGTGCACACATGCATTGAAGCCCCTTGTTCTTCTCCTTCACGAAAACCCAAATGCATGGCGCTATCAGCTGGGCTGGAACATAAGCCACGACCATGAGGAAACCATTTTTCTAGGTAGTACTTTTCCAACTAGAGGGATTTAGAGTTTCCAGGGCAAGTAACACACTAAACACTTACTTGATGTGGCAATGAAATATCTGAAGCTCTTTGAAAAGAAGACGAGGCTTTTGCTCCATCTGCACCCTTTCCATAGTGTTCCTCCTTCCCTGGGTTAGAGCTAATCCCAAGGAGAACCAGTTCAGCAAGCTGCCAAAGAACGATTTCATGGTGGGTGTGCATTAAAGCTTGAGGTGACATCCTAAAGGAATAAGGCAAGACAAGGTCACAAAAGAAAACACTTTAACCCTATACTTCTAGGAAGAGGATAAGTTGTTTAAAGAAACTGTGTATTGTTTACAGGTTGACCACTGTTAGCAATCCCATTTTGCCTCACCTTCTACCTGATAAGCATCCACATAAATGTGCTCCCTGGCTTCCTATTACCAGTCACTGTGTGTATCAGGGACACATCGGTTATAAAGAAATAGCTTGCATGCAGTCACCTTCTGACCTCTATTATACATAATGCCACTTAGCCACAAACATAACTTTTGTGAAAAAACTGAAGGTCTGTACAGAGCATATAATAGGAAGAGAAAAACAATAGACAAAAATAGCTGCCAAACCCTATAGCCTTGGAGAAAAATATTGTTTGACCTCTTAGAATTTCCAGAGCATTCATCTCCCAGGAACTATTCACGCAGTAGGCACTGTCTGCCTCCTGCCTCCCCACTCCAACTCTCCTCTCTCGGCCCGTACTTCTCTGAAAGTTTTGCCTCCAGTATCTTGCCACAGTCTGAGAAACAAGAGGTATAATCTGTATTAGTGTCACAATTTCAGTAATCTAAGAGCAATCTTTACATTTTAAATATTAAATATGCTAAATGGTCTCTGAGAAGGGGGAGAGAGTGAATTGCTTTATACTTTTTATTTTTTAAAAAGATCTGCAAACGCAATCACTCAATTATACACATGCTTCGGCCACAAACTTAGAACACTGAAATCGCCCTTCATCTCTCATGCACCAGACGTGGTTCCCCCCAGAAGAGTCTTTTTTGACACGTACACACAGGAAACTTCTGGGCTCTTCTATTACCTTGTGGAGCTGTGTGGTTTTTCAGATCACCCTATACCTGCCTTCACAGCAGTCACATAAATAAACAACACCCAGCCTCACTGGAAAATGATGGAAGCTTTGTCAGCAGAACTTCATGAAGAAAACCCTCTCTTGTTGAGAAAATAAATCATGATTAAAAAGTAGAGGCAGAGTCTGTGAAGAAACTTTCTCAGTTGGAGTCCTACATTTGTGTGGAGGTCTGAGCAGCTCCGCCACTGCGGGATCGCCCTCAGACCACTTTGCTACGCCCCCTCACCAAACACTCACCCTGGCCTCCATTTCTCTCTCTCACAAAGTCAATATTCTTGGTTCATAAAAACCCAAGTTGAAATGAAGTTTTAGTAGAAGAAAAAGTATGACCAATTTAAGTCTAACAAGGGAGTCTTTTAAGAAGAAATAAACTATAAGATCTGCTGAAGAAATTATTATGATAGGTAGCACAAATGCATTTTGGATAAGTTACACAAACCTCTTTCAGGAGTGCTCTAAAATCTGGATGACACCATTGACAAGATGCCTGGCTTTCCTGATATCTTGGAAATTGTGTATAATCTTACTGTATAGTAGTTGGGGAAGACCACAAGTAAATCATCACAATAGAACTTAATTTTAATGTAGGATATTGAGCCATAATTCTTGCTTTCTGAGATTAGAAAACAAACCAGACTGACACCTACCCTGTCCCCACTGGCACTGTGGCTCCAGTACTAAGAGGACGTCCAAGGTGGCATGGACACCTGTGCTCTGGCCCTGCTTCCCTCTTCCTGCAGACTTCTGGCCCTGTTGATGGGTAGCTCCAGCATCAGCGAGTGGTCAGCACAGTTGAGTGCGGTGTTCTGATCACAGTGCTTGAGATAGCTGAGTGTCTGCGTGAATAAGAACCACCACAAGCAGAGCCCGGAATCCCTGTGTTTATAGTGCTCTTCTGCTGCAACTAAAAATGCATGGCCAATGACCCTACAAAGAGAATAAAATCAGATGTCTTTTCCTTATAATTGGGAGAGATTACACATCTGAGAACTCAGTCTCTAGCCCAAAACCTGACACATAGAAAGGTTAAAGGATAAGCAATTTAACAAATGAACATGCAGAAGCTGACTAACCAGTGACCTAGAGAAGAGCATCAACCTGAGCAATGTTGGCTGTTGAAGAAGTTTTGGTTATAACCACATAAGGAAAGGCTCACAGTTACCAGAGACAATGCACTAACGCTTTGTGATAAAGACGCCGTCATGTCTGGTAAAGAGGCTTCTCCCATTTAGAACAGGAAAATGCACACTATCAGTTATTTTACTAATTAATTTTCTTTATTCTCTGAGCTTTTCTCTCCCAATTAAAAAGCCATTGTCTATATTGTAATTACTAAAAAACAAACACATCACACTACTCCTCTTGGGTTAAGCAATCTGCAAAATTAAATTTCAGAATATAAATTAGATAATTTGGAACATGCTATCTCATTTTATATATTTATATTTACATGCATAATTATACATATGTATAATATATTATACATATGCATATATAACATTATTACAAACTTTTAGGCATTTAAAAATGTTTTACTTTCATATTAAGTAAACTAAAAAGCTTCCACTATCAATATGAAGAAGGAAACATAAGCATATCCAGTTTCTGTACCTCTGATATGTATGTAGTCATTGAGATGATCCCAGCATACGATTTATGTAATTAGATTATTTGGGTCCTTCCACTGTATGCTGCTCTGCAGAAAAGAATGAGGTTCCCTGAAGAGGCGACTGCTTATAAGGTAGCTGTTATGGACTGAATTGTGTCCCCACAAAAGTCACATGTTGAAGGTCTAACCCGCAACGTGACTGCATTTGGAAATGGGGCCTTTAAGGAGGTGATTAAGGTTAAATGAGGTCATGGTGGCAGGGCAGGGGGGGCCTGATCTGATAAGACTGGTGTCCTTATAAGAAGAGGAAGAGACGCCAGAGACCTCTCTCCCTGTGAGCATGCACAGGGGAAAGGGCATGAGAGGACATAGCAAGAAGGCAGCTGTCTGTGAGCCAAGATGAGAGCTCTTACTAGAAACCAACCCTGCCAGACCTTGATTTTGGACTTCCAGCCTCCAGAACTATGAGAAAATAAATGCCTGTTGTTTAAACCACCCAGCCTGTGGTATTCTGTAATGACAGCCTGAGCAGACTAATACAGCAGTCAATGCATGCCCTGAAACTGAGACAGAACAAAATTGTTTTGTTGCACATTCCTGTAAAAAGAATGATGATGCTCCATGTTGCACAAGGAATGAGATCTTAGGGGCATTGTTTCCATTTACAGCAGGAACACATTAAAAATAACACAGGAGCAAGACATGGGCTCATATTCTATACTTGGCTATTTTGTTTACGTAAGGAGAGAAAGAGAATAGACGTGGGCTGAGTTATCTAGATTGCTTTGACTTTAATACTTGCTGATAAAGCAGAAAATCACACAATGAAGGTGAAAATTCACAGATGTGTAAAGCCCAGGACAGAATATGAGACATTTTACACATGAAATCCATTTTAGGAAGAGACAAGAATATTGAAAGAATTCAAAAAGTCTCATTTAACCTAAATCTAAAGTTTCTCTTATTAATTACTTATTTACTTTTTCAGAGATAAACAAGGAAAGTTTCCATGGGCTTGAGAAGGAATGTTTGACATTTCTGTTGTTTTTACTGTTGAAAGTACAAGAAATAGCAGGAAATGGAACTCAACAGCACATCACAAGTTAAGACATTGATAATTACATTGAAGCTGAGAAAAACTCATCATCCCAATGCAGGTGACTATACTCTTTCTTTCCCTAGAGAATACCCCCTGGCTCAGACATACTATGTAGACCATACACTCAGCAGCCATCCTTTCAGTTTGTCGTCAGGCTTTGTTGGGTATGCATAGTATTTTTTATGTTTATAGTTTGTTTTAGTCTTATTTAGTGTTTAAACAATTGTGTGATTTCACAAAATCTAGATTTCTGTCTTGTGGTGAAAAAATCTAAAGATCTGGCAACTATTACTGGATCCCAGCAGTAAGTGCCCATTTATTCTGACATGATTCCCCAAGTCCCCACAGACTCAGCCAGGATCCCTTCACTCCTTTTCTTACCTTTGTGGCTCTTTCAGACATTTCGTCTGTCGCCATGACTTTAATATTGGGAGGTGATTTTAAGAAAACAAGTAAACTATTCTTCTTTCCCCACCAATACTTCTCATTCTATTAACTGGTCTAATTGGAGACTGCATCCTCCGGATGACAACTGGAGTAGAGAGAAAGAAGAACTGACAATTGTAAATTTGATCCTGGAAAACACAGTTCATACAGGTAAAGTAAAGCAGAAGTGGTAAAGACAGAAACATATGTGGCAATTCAAATTTTTATTTTCAGTTTTCACATGCTCAGTAAATATGGTCAGTGTCAGAATAGGAAATGGGGTGAGAAGAACATAAGGCCTTATTTATCAAAATTATACTAGTTACAAACTGAGTAGATCCCAGGGTTTGAGCTAGGAAATGCACATCTCAGCCTGACATCTGGTTCTGGGTTTTCTGAAGCGGACTCAGTGGCACCAAAGCCGATACTGAGTGAGGCCAGAGCCCCAACGGGCAAGTCTGCATAGACCAGAGATCTCTCCTAATGTGAGAATGAGTACAAGAAAAGGTGGGCAGCTTGGGGAGTCTACACTAGTAGGGTCACATACACACAAAAATACAGAACCCTGGGCCCAGCCCAGTGACATAGCACTTAAGTTCATGCATTCTGCTTCAGCACCCTGTGGTTTATGGGTTCAGATCCCAGGCATGGACCTACATAGTGCTCATCAAGCCATGCTGTGGCAGCATCCCACATACAAAATACAGGAAGATTGGCACAGATGTTAGCTTAGGAACAATCTTTCTCAAGTGAAAAGAAGAAGATTGGCAACATATGTTAGCTCAGGGCCAATCTTCCTCACCAGAACCGTAGAAAGGGAACATTATCCCAAAGATTCTGACCACAGCCCTAAAAATAACTTAGCACAAAAAGAGAAAAAATGTCTATAAATTGTTAGCATTTGAGACAAGGACTCAATATGAAGTACACTCACATTATTGTGCAATCATCACACCATCCATCTCCAGAACTTTTTCATCTTCCCCAAGTGAAACTCTGCACCCATAAAACAGTAACTCCCCATTCTCTCCCTGCCTGTCCCCAGCTACTCCCTTCTCTCTTCTGTCTCTATGAATTTGACTACTCTAAGAACCTCATATAAGTAGAATCATACAATATGATTCTTTTGTAACTGGCTAATTTATTTAGCATTTTAAAATGGTTATTTTATGTATATTTCAGCACAATAAAAAAAGAAGAAAAGACTGAAGCAATCACTTTCTTTATGAAATAGGAGTAGAAAGTCACAAGGGGGAAATAAGCAAGAGGCTATATTGAAAAAAGCCAAGAGGACAGAAGATGAGTAGAATAAGAGAAAATTACAGATAAATTTTTAAATGGAAAAGAACATTAACATTGACTTTGGAGATAGTATACAGCTAAAGTGCTGCCACAGAAAACTGAATCTGGAATGTGAATGACAAATAGGAGGGAGGTGTAAGGAGATCTTTGTGATGCAGAGAAGAGAATAAACAAATACACAGTGAGAGGATGTGATGGATACATAAAAGAGCCTTCCCAAGAACTATTCAGAAAGGGACTCACTCCAGGCAAAGTCAATACAAACAAAACAGAAAGACCATAGTGATTTTAATGGCAAGGATTTTTTTTTAATCCACAGCATAAGGGAAAAAAAGAGATTACCTAAAGAAGAAAGGAGTTTTTCTTTATATATTTTTCTTAATACCATAAGACAAAAAAGGGGAACAACATGTATATTTAAGGAATTTTAAAAGTTATGATCTACAGACTATTCGTTTTGCAAAATGCTAAAAAACAACCTTTAACCAACCAAGAAATGAATCAAAACTAAGAACCAAAGAACAGGAAAATCAAAGTTAAAAATAAAAGAGACGGGATGAGAGATCTTGTCAAGATGGCAGCACAGGCTGACTCTGAACTCATCTCCTCCCATGAACACAACCAAGTTACAACTATTCTTGGATAAATTACCCAAGAGAGTGAACTGAAACTGGATAAAAAGAACCCTCACAACAAGGGACAGTACTGACTGAGATGGAAGAGGCAGAAATTCCTTCTGGAGAGAAAAAGAGTCACCTTCATGAGCTGCAGAGCTTCAGAGCCAGCCAGGAGAAACCCAAAGGTACACAGCCTTCCCTGAAGGAGTGTGGGACCTGAGTGGAAGCACATTACCACTATAAGCATCCTTCAGACTCAGCACAACTGAGACAAGTTTCATAATATCTGGCTTTGCTGGCTATTAACTATAATGGTAAAATCCCTAGAAAGCTATCAGACATAACCAGAAAAACTGAGCTCATAAAGGGCCCATGCACAAATTCACCAATCTTGGAAAGCAACCTAAAATCACCAGAAAGAAAGATACACAGTCCTTTGGTGAAGAGACTCACCTGATAGGCTCTGGGTGCATCTGCATGAGAGGCGAGACCTCTCTGGGGACTGGGACATTGGCAGCAGCCATTGTTGTGACCTAGTAAAGATGTGTTGACACAGACACTGGCAGACGTCAGTGGAGTTCTTCCCCTGGCCTGTTAGCCCCGTCTGCCACAACCACTGCTACACCAATTTAATCCAGCTGATCCCGGGCAGGCAGCCCACCCTAGGGACTGGTCCCAAATAAACAATCTAACAGTGCACCTAAAAGAGATGGAAAAAGAAGCACAAACAAAGCCCAAAATCAGCAGAAGGAATAAAATAATAAAAATCAGAGAAGAAATAAATGAAATAGAGACTAAAAATAAAATATAAAAAAGTCAATGAAACCAAGAGATGGTTCTTTGAAAAGATAAAACAAAACTGACAAACCTTTAGCTAGACTATCAAAGAAAAAAAGGAAGAAGGCTCAAATAAATAAAATAAAGAGGAGAAATTACAACAGACACCTCAGAAATACAAAAGGCTATAAGAGAATACTATGAAAAGCTATACGTCAGCAAATTGGATAATCTAGAAGAAATGGATAAATTCTTAGAAACATACAACCTTCCAAAACTGAATCAGAAGAAATAGAGAATTTGAATAGACCAACCACCAGTGAGGAGATGAAAACAGTAATCAAAAACCTCCCAAAAAATAAAAGTCCCAGACCAGATGGCTTCCTTGGTAAATTCTACCAAACATTGAAAGAAGACTTAATACCTATCCTTTTCAAACTCTTTCAAAAAATTGAAGAGGAGGGGAAGCTTCCTAACTCATTCTACAAAGCCAACATTACCCTGATACTAAAATCAGACAAGGACAACACAAAAAAAGAAAATTACAGGCCAATATTACTGATGAGCATCAAGGCAAAAGTCCTCAGCAAAATACCAGCAAATCAAATACAAAAATACATTAAAAAGATCATACACCATGATCAAGTGGGATTTAGTCCAGGGTCGCAAGGATGGTTCAACATCCACAAATCAATCACCACATTAACAAAATGAACAATGAAATTCACATGATTATCTGAATAAATGCCCAAAAAGCATTTGACAAGACACAGCCTTCATTTATGATAAAAACTCTAAATAAAATGGGTATAGAAGGAAAATACCTCAACATAATAAAGGCCATATATGACAAACCCACAGCTAATATCATTCTCAATGGAGAAAAACCAAAAGCTATACCTTTAAGCACAGGAACCAGACAAGGATGTCCACTTTCACTACTCTTATTTAACATAGTATTGGAAGTCTTAGCCAGAGCAATCAAGCAAGAAAAAGAAATAAAAGGGATCCAAATTGGAAAGGATGACATGAAACTGTACTATTTGCAGATGAAATAATTTTATATAAAGAAAACCCAAAAGAATCCACTAAAAAACTTTTATAAACAATAAATGAATACAGTCAAGTGGCAGGATACAAAATCAACATATAAAAATCAGTCATGTTTCTATACACTAACAACGAAGTAGCAGAAAGAGAAATTAAGAATACAGTTCCATTCACAATTGCAACAAAAAGAATAAAATACCTAGGAATAAATGTAACCAAAGAGGTGAAAGATCTGTACACCAAAAACTATAAAACACTGTTGAAAGAAATTAAAGAAGACACAAAGAAATTGCAAGGTATTCCATGCTTTTGGATTGGAAGAATTAACATAGCTAAAATGACCATACTTCCTAAAGCAATCTATAGATTCAATGCAATCCTTATCAAAGTTCCAACAACACTTTTCACAGAAATATAACAAAGAACCCTAAGATTTATAGGGAATAAGAAAAGACCCCAAACAGCCAAAGGAATCCTGAGGAAAAAAAAAACAAAGCTGGAAGTATCACACTTCTTGATTTCAAAAGGTACTACAAAGCTGTAGTAACCAAAACAGCATGTTACTGGCACAAAAACAGATACACAAATCAGTGGAACAGAATCAAGAGCACAGAAATAAACCCACACATCTATGGACAGCTAATTTTCTACAAAGGAGCCAAGAACAAACAATGGAGAAAGGAATGTATCTTCAATAAATGGTGCTGGGAAAACCAGACAGCCACATGCAAAAGAATGAAAGTAGACCATTTTCTTACACCATGCACAAAAATCAACTCAAAATGGATTAAAGACCTGAATGTAAGATCTGAAACCATTAAACTTCTAGAAGAAAACATAGGCAGTGTGCTCTTCAATATAAGTCTTAGCAGCATTTTTTCAAACACCATGTCTGACCAGGCAAGGGAAACAATAGAAAAAAAGAAACAAATGGGACTTCATCAAATTAAAAAGCTTCTTCACAGCAAAGAAAACCATCAACAAAATGAAAAGGCAGTCTAACAACTGAAAGAAGATGTCTGCAAACCATATATCAGATAAGGGGTTAATATTCAAAATATACAAAGAACTCATACAGCTCAACAACAAAACAACTAACAACCCAATTAAAAAATGGGCAAAAGATCTGAACAGACATTTCTCCAAAGAAGATATACAGGTAGCCAACAGGCACATGAAAAGATGTTCAACATCATTGACTATAGAGGAAATGCAAATCAAAACTACAATGAGATATCACCTCACTTCCATCAGAATGGCTATCATTAAGAAGACAGGAAATAGTAAGTGTTGGAGAGGATGTGGAGAGAAGTGAACCCTCATACACAGCTGGTGGGAGTCAAAAGTGGTGCAGCAACTATAGAAAACAGTATGGAGATTCCTCAGAAAATTAGGAATAGATCTACCATATGATCCACTACTGGGTATTTATCCAAAGAACTTGAAAACACAAATGCATAAAGATACATGCACCCCTATGTTCATTGCAGTATTAGACTTGGTATTAGTCTTAGACAGTATTAGACAGCCAAGACTTGGAAGCAACCTAGGTGCCCATCAAGGGATGAATGGATAAAGAAGATATGGTGTATGTACACAATGGAATACTACTCCACCATAAGAAATGATGAAATCCAGCCATTTGTGACAATGTGGATGGACCTTGAGGGTATTATGGTAAGTGAAATAAGTCAGAGGAAGAAAGTCAAATACTGTATGATCTCACTCATAAGTAGAAGAGAAAAATAATGACAAACACACAACAACAGAGATCAGATTGGTGGGTTACCAGAGGGGAAGAGGGGAGGGAAGAGGACAAAAGGGGAGATTAGGCACACATGTGTGGTGATGGATTGTAATTAGTCTTTGGGGGGGGTGAACATGAAATAACCTACACAGAATTCCAAATATATTACAATGTACACCTGAAATTTATATAATGTTATAAACCAATGTTACTGCAATAAAAAAACGAACAAATAAGTAAATAAATATAAAGAGAGGGGACTATGCGGTGGGAGTTTCACAAAAATCCTGTTGAGCATCATCATGTGAAATTCTGAAAGCTGACTGAATTAACCACATTAAAAGACCTAAAAATATGGATAAGTCTTAATCAAAATTTAAAGCAGAATACTTCATTATGATTGCTGTTTCTTATTATGGGGATAATCTTGTTATTGACTACAAAACATTCCTCCAGAAATGTTTTGTAAACTTCTTCCCCACGGAAGTTTACCCCATGATACAAACTCAAACTGGAAAGTAGGTCTCATGGTTACAGGTGGTGATCGAACACAGGGGATTCTTTCTCCATTCTGGTGGGTGTTTGAAAGTAGGCATATTAAAAATCTTTTTAAAAAAGAAAAGGACACATGTAAGGCAAAATAAAAACTCCAGAGGTTAAAAACAAAGCCCTTTTGTATCACTTTAAACCAGTTACCTTCCCAAAATTAAGAGAAGTGTAAGCTCAAGTTAAGAAATATAAGTATGGAAGTGTCCCCATGAGACTGCCAAGATGTATTACTAGCTAAATCAAGTTGACCCCAAAAGAACTCTTTTCATAAAACACCCAATAAAGAATACTTGGTGAAGCAAAGGTACCCAATTTGTCCTTCCAGGTAGGAAATATGGAAGGTGAATTGTGTGATGTTTTTCCCTAAATTATAAATGTTATGATTACTTAGTGATGAAAATAAAATACAAAACTGATTTTTTTCCTTAAAAAAAGTTTAAAAAATTATACTCAAGGAAAAAGCACTGGAAGAAAATTTAAAACAAAACTTTTTAAACAAAACCTTATTTGAATGATAGAATTATTCATTAATATCTATCTTCTTTCTATGTGTCTGTATTTTCTAAACCCCCATTAATAAATATACTAACATTTATAATGAATAACTTGTTTTACTATCTGTGGTTTTTTCTTGCTCAGATCTTGG
Organism: Equus quagga; assembly: GCF_021613505.1. Classification (NCBI taxonomy): domain Eukaryota; kingdom Metazoa; phylum Chordata; class Mammalia; order Perissodactyla; family Equidae; genus Equus; species Equus quagga. The sequence goes on from NC_060275.1 coordinate 8,175,299, forward strand.
ATATATTTGGAGAGCACTATAGGTTGAAGGTTTGCATCCCCTCAAAATTCACATGTTGAAACCTAATCCCCAATGTGATAGTATTAGCAGGTGGGAAGTTTGAGAGGTGATTAGGTCACGAGGGTGGAGCTCTCATGAATGGGAATAGTGCCTTGATAAAAGAGACACAAGAGGGCTTCCTCACCCCTCCTGCCAAGTGAGGACACAATGAGGGAACTCCATCTATGAACCAGGAAGCCAGTCCTCACCAGACACAGAATCTGCTGGCACCTTCATCTTGGACTTATAGCCTCCAGAACTGTGAGAAATAAATTTCTGTTGTTTATAAGCTGCCCAGTCTGATATTTTTGTTATAGCAGACACAAAAGACTGAGAGAGTGAAAAGATTTTGTAGTGAAAATGAGATTGTATTTTGTTGTTTATTTCTTCATGTGCTGTCTTATCAAAAAAAAAATGCAGAGTCATATCCACATCATGGTAGAGTGAGCTCTTCCCTTATACTCTTCACCCTAAGATACAATGAAAAAGATACACATAAACCAATAGAGGACATTCACACAACACAACAGACCTCTGAGAGATCCACACAGCCATACATCTGAAGGTGGAGGTGCCAGACTCCATTGGGAGGCAGTGAAAGGAGGTAAGGGGATCTCCACTCCCTCCCTCAACAGCAGTGCCCTAGGGAGTGGGACCTTGTGCAGCTCTGAGAGGAGCAAGGGAGAGGGCAGCCTTCTATGGGAACACCTTCACTCTTGGAATTGCCTCCCATCAAATGGGAAAACTCCATACCGAGGAGGCTAAGCAACCATGGGGGCATCTTTACCAAGCAGAGTACCCAAGGAAGACATAAAGTGAGTTCAGAGCAGGAATGCCCCCATGATCACACATGCAAAACAAAGCACTGCCCCTACCCACCTGGCACACCAGCTTGGCCAGTCAGCCAGAGCAAAGGACCCCTGACAGAGTACCTGTGCATACACTTCTAAAGCAGTAATGGCAAGCATGCAAACACAGACAGGCCCTGTCAGCATAGCTTTCAAAGGAAAGGCACAGCTGCCTGGGGTCACAGCAAGCTCAGAATACACAGCTCCCATATCACCCCCACTGGCAGCAGGTGGAATATGCAACTAGATACTACCACTGTGTGAAGGCACAAATCCACTCTACCAAAAAGTATGAAGAGGTATATTAACACTCCAGACAAGAAGGAAAAACAAAACCCCAGAAATCAGCCCTGAAGGCACAAAAATTTACAAGCTAAATCACAGAGAATTAAAAATAGCTTTCATAAGAAAACTCAACAAGTTAAATGAAAACTCAGAAAGACAGTTCAATGAAATCAGGAATAAAATTGGTTAACAGAGGAAATTCTTTACAAAAGAGATTGAAACCATAAAAAAATAACCAGAAATGTTGGAGATGAAAAACACAATGAATGAGACAATGAATAATCTGAAGTACTTAAATAACAGAGCTGATACTATGGAGGACAGAATTATCAATTTAGAGGACAGAAATATAGAAATGCTTCAGATAGAGAAAGAAAGAGAACTAAGTCTAAAAAATAAAGAAAGAAATTCTCAGAGAAATATCTGACTCAGTTAGGAAATGCAACATAAGGATTATAGGTATTCCAGAGAGAAAAGACAGAGAGTCAGGAGTAGAGAGCTTGTTCAAAGAAATAACAGCAGAAAACTTCCCAAACCTTGGGAAGAAACTGGAATTATAAGTAAAAGAAGCTAACAGAACTCCTAATTACATCAGTGTCAAAAGACCTTCTCCAAAGCATATATTAGAAAAGCTGGCAAGTCATTGATGAAGAAAAAATATTAAGCTCAGCAAGGCAGAAGAAAACAATCTACAAAGGAACGCCTATCAGGCTTTCAGTGATTCTCAGCAGAAACATTACAGGTTAGGAGACAGTGGAATGGCATATTCGAAACGGTGAAAGACAAAAACTTTCAGCCAAGAATACTCTATCCAGTGAAAATATCCCTCAGATATGATGGAGAAACAAAAATTTTCAAGATAAACAAAAGCTGAGGGAGTTCATCGCCACAAGATGCCCCATCCCCCACAAGAAATGATCAAGAAGGTCCTCATACCTGAATAAAAAAAGAAAGTGTTTACAAAGCCTTGAGCAAGGAGATAAATAGGTAGACAAAATCAGAAAATTGCAGCTCTCTATCAGAGCAGGTTAGCTAATACTTAATTACAACATTAAAAATAAAGGGAAGGAAAACATCAAAAATAACTATAATTACTTGATTTTAACCACAAATTCACAACACAAAATGGAATAACTTGTGACAACAACAACTTAGACAGGGTTGAGGAAAGGGATGGAACCTGCTTAGACTAAGGAAATAAGAGGCTATCAGAAAATGGACTATATCATCTACAAGATCTTTTATACAAACCTCACAGTAACCACTAAAGAAAAAATCAGAACAGAGAAACAAATGATAAATAAAGAGAAAAGCATCATAAAGAATCACCAAACTGAATTGGCAGTCTGAAATACATCAGATGAGAAACAAGGGAAATGTAGAACAACCAGAAAACAAGTGATAAAATGTCAGTATTAAGCCCTCATATATCAAAAATCACTCTACATGTAAATAGATTTAATTCTCCAATCAAAAGATATGGAGTGGCTGGATGGATTGAAAAACAAGACCCAACAATATGCTACCTCCAGGAAGCACATCTCAGCTATAAAGACAAACACAGGCTCGTAGTGAAGGGATGGAAGATGATACTCCAAGCTAATGGCAAACAAAGGAAAGCAAGTGTTGCCAGAGCAGTTAGGCAAGAAAAATAAGTAAAAGTTATCCAAATTGGAAAGGAAGAAGTGAAACTCTTGCTGTTTGCAGATGACATGATTTTATATATAGAAAACCCTAAAGAATCCATCAGAAAACTATTAGAAATAATCAACAACTACAGCAAAGTTGCAGGGTACATAATCAACTTACAAAAATCAGTTGCATTTCTATACTCTAATAATGAACTAACAGAAAGAGAACTCAAGAACAATCCCATTTACAATCTCAACAACAAGAACAAAATATCTGGGAATAAATTTAACCAAGGAGGTGAAAGACCTATACAATGAAAACTATAAGATATCATTGAAAGAAATCAATGATGACATAAAGAGATGGAAAGATATTCCATGTACATGGATTGGAGAATAAACATAGTTAAAATGCCCATACTACCTAAAGCAATCTATAGAGTCAATGCAATCCCAATCAGAACCCCAATGGCATTCTTCACGGAAATAGAACAAAGAATCCTAAAATTCACATGGGGCAACAAAAGACTCTGAATAGCTACAGCAATCCTGAGAAAATAGAACAAAGCTGGAGGCATCACAATCCCTGACTTCAAAATATACTATAAAGCTATATTAATCAAAACAGTGTGATATTGGTACAAAAACAGACACACAGATCACTGGAACAGAATTGAAAGCCCAGAAATAAAACCACACATCTACTGACAGCTAATCTTCGACAAAGGAGCTGAGAACATCCAATGGAGAAAGGAAAATCTCTTCAATAAATGGTGCTGGGAAAACTGGACAGTCATATGCAACAGAATGAAAGTAGACCATTATCGTTCACCATACACAAAAATTAACTCAAAATGGATTAAAGACTTGAAGGTAAGACGTAAAATCATAAAACTCCTAGAAGAAAATATAGGCAGTACACTCTTTGACGTGGGTCTTAGAAGGTTCTATTTGAATACCACGTCTACTTGGAGAAGGGAGACAAAAGAAAAAATAAACAAATGGGACTTCATCAGACTAAAGACCTTCTGCAAGGTAAAAGAAATCAGGAACAAAAAGAAAAGACAACTCATCAACTGGGAGAAAATATTTGCAAATCATATATCTGACAAGGGGTTAATATCTAAAATATATAAAGAACTCATACAACTCAACACCAAAAACCAACCTGATCTAAAAATAGGCAGAGGATATGAACAGATATTTTTCCAAAGAAGATATATAGATGGCCAACAGGCACATGAAAAGATGTTCAACATCACTAATCATTAGGTAAATGCAAATCAAAACTACAATGAGATATCACCTGCACCTGTTAGAATGGCTATAATTACCAAGACAAACACAATAAATGTTAGAGAGGTTGTTGAGAAAAGGGAACCCTTCTACATTGCTGCTGGGAATGCAAAGTGGTACAGCCACTATGGAAAACACTATGGAGATTTCCCAAAAAATTAAAAATAGAAATACCATATGATCCAGCTATCCCACTACTGAGTATTTATCCACAGAACTTGAAATCAACAATACAAAGAGACTTATGCACCCCTATGTTCACTGCAGCATTATTCACAATAGCCAAGATGTGGAAGCAACCCAAGGGTCCATCAACTGATGAATGGATAAAGAAGATGTGGTATATCTATACAATGGAATACTAATCAGCCATATAAAAGACAAAATCATCCCATTTGCAACAACATGGATGGACCCTGAGGGTATTAAGTTAAGAAAAAAGACAGATGGAGAAAGACAAACACCGTATGATTTCATTCATATTGGAAGATAAACACAGGGACAAAGAGAACAGGTTAGTGGTGACCATAGGGGAAGCGGGTTGGGGGGTGGGCATAAGGGGTAAAGGCGCACATATATATGGTGACTGACAATTAATAATATACAACAGAAATTACACAATGTTATAAACTATTATGACCTCAATAAAATAAATTTTAAAAAAAACTGCAATGAGATATCACCTGCACCTGTTAGAATGGCTATAATTACCAAGACAAACACAACAAATGTTAGAGAGGTTGTTGAGAAAAGGGAACCCTTCTACACTGCTGCTGGGAATGCAAAGTGGTACAGCCACTATGGAAAACACTATGGAGATTTCCCAAAAAATTAAAAATAGAAATACCATATGATCCAACTACCATATGATCCTCTTTGAAAGCAATTCAATATAAAAATGAAATAAACTGGGAACAAAAATCTATAATCATCACGCAATCTTTTTTAATCCAGAAATTTCACAAAACCAACTAACAGCTTCATAATGACAACAGCATACACTGATAATGTTAAATTTTCATGGATTGAAGTTAGAAGTTCCATAATCCACGGAGGGTTTATTTTCTATGTCCCTCTTCTATGATTTTGTGTCATTGTGATTACCACTGAATCTGTAGTCACTTTGCCTTTTAAAATCTCTCACCAGAAAAAAAAGAATTCTAATCTGTTTCGAAATGAGAAGCACTCAATCTTTAGTCAAACTACCAGATTCAAAACCTGTACTTTCTACAAAGGATACTACCATTTTAGCATTTTCCTTGATAAAGTATCTGTGTTATGATTTGCCTCAATCTTCAAGCTATTTTCTTGTTCCACACTTTTTAATCTGATCACTGCTTCTCCCTGTAATTATTTCTTATGCTGTTGTAATTTTCCATTGGTCTTTTTTAATTCCACTCTGTGTGGGGGCTGATGGCATGCTTGATCTTTAAGGCATCCATTCATTTTGCAATAACCTCTGGGAACCTGCACCCTCCTGACCTTCTTTTCCAGGGTTTTTTATCCTCACTTTGTGCATCTCTGCACATTTGGCTTCAAAATGATTTATCATCCCTGTTGTCTTCGGGAATCACTTTTGTTCTAATTGCAAAGCTAAATAAATTAGATTCCTTCACTGTCACTTTGGAAAATTCTCTCTCAGTTGAACATTTCTAATTATGGCCCAGAGAGCTCTTAAAAATTAAGGTCAGAATCACTCCATTTCAAGAGTGTTACAAAGCATTGTGAGCACAAAGAAGATCTTTTTTATATATAAACAAACATTTAGCTAAGTTTACTCCTATAATGTAAAGGCTTTTCCACATGTTTTCAAATATTTTGAGTCTCAGCACTGCTGTCTCATAGTCTCAAAACTATGAGAGACTGACTGGAGAAATGGACAATGGCCAGACCATATATAAAAACTGAACTCTGACCCAAAGTCTGCAGCCACCAGTCCAGAAAACCAACCCACTACCTCCAGTAACCAGTCCAGGAAGCTAACCTACTATCTGCAAGTCAGACTTGGGGGAATTCAGACCATTATCTCCAGGAGCCAGTGCAGGAAGTCAAACAACCACCCCAGTGACAATCAGCCCTAAACAGCCAGGACTTGATCAATAACTGACAGCTTCTCTAATTTTTGCCTTGACATCCAACTTAAGACCAGCCAGAGAAAGCCAAATACACATCGCTAACCAAGCATGTAGAACTCCTCACTTCTAGTTAGCCCCCTACAGCTTCTGCACGCCCTACCCTCTGTCAGGGCACACCAGAGCTTTCCTTTTCTCACTATAGAGCTGCCCCACTCCCCTGCCTGCCTCTGAGTCTCAGCCAAACCCAGGTGACAGTGGCCGAGCCCCCTGCTAGAGCAAGCACTGAATAAATAGCCTTTGCTTGTTCTCATTTGGGTGGTCTTCGTTTTTATCCAACTCACCTTTCAAAAACTCTGGTAAAGCTTAACTTTTAGATATGACGTGAAAACAAGATAAAATGACCACTTTATTTTTCTATTGCATTAAAGTCATAAGTCACCTAATGACCAGGATACATTCTGAGAAACAGGTTATTAGGTGATTTCATCATTGTGCAAACATCAGAATGTACTTACACAATCATCTATGGTATAGCCTACTACACACCTAGGCTACATGGTATTATGGGACCACGGTCATATACACCAAGCACTGTTGATCAAAACATCGTTATGCAGCATTGGACTGTATTCCTAGAAACATAAGGCTTAAACTTCTAAATTTTGCCACATAATTTCCATTAAAATCACACTTACTATAGTGACTTTGTACTTAACATAAAATAATTATTGCCTTTTTAACCTAGGGCTCATGTATTTGTAAACTAGTATTTACTGAGCGCTTGCCATGTGCCCAGTGCCTGGGAGAACACAGATAAAGTCATGATAGCAACATAAACACTCACAGTCCAGGGCAGGGAGGACACTCCCAAGACATTACAACCCCTTGTCCATTTCCGTGACTATCACCCTACTGCTTTTACACATCCAGCTTAGCACAAGGCAATAGGAGTATCTAATGGAAAAATGGTGATTTCTCCTCAGGTTCCCACCAGCTCCCACTTGGAGAAGCGGTCGAGGAAGAACAAAGTACGTAACCTTCCTGACTGATTTAGGACTGACACTTTAGGACCCCATCGAAATGGTTCTGGTTTCCAGAAATAATAGTCACAAAGCTAAGTTGAAAAGAATCAGATCACCAGCTGCTTGATGGATACACAGAACTCTGCATCCTTAACAGGAAGCTTCATTTTTATTCTAGCCAAATATAGGGCTTTCCTTTGGTCTTACTAACAAAATCTCTGACAGGAGATCCTATATCAAAGTTCGGAATGGGCTTAAAAGAACAGGAGGAACACTCTTTTGTACCTGTAATTTTCCCATCAAGCTGATGGGCAATGCTGGTTATTTCCAGAATGGACCATGTTCTCTTCAGTCTCATGGCAGCCTTTCCTCTGAAGTAACAAGACCCCCAAGGGAAATATCAGTGTCATGAGGATTAACCAGGATATTTTCATACCTGCTTGAATGTCCTCAGATCTACAGTTTCCAATTTAGTACCAGGAAGATTTCTTCTTCCATACTCTAGTTAGTCTACCATTTGTGAGAAAGGACGATTTCTCTATTTATTTCTATATCTATATAATGAGGTGTATGCTATGGCAGCCTCCAGACAGGGGATCATAGAACAAGCAGAATAACAATGAGGTTGAAGCAGTCTTGACAAAAATAAACCATGACAATTAAGAGGAAGAGTTATGTGGCAAAATAGCATGCAGCTCAATCCCGGGGTTGTGCCAGGCACAGGAGTTCTGATGTAAGAGAATTACTAATTACCCCGTGTGCCCGGTTCACTAATTTGTTTTGGTTTCCATTTAATCTGACTGGAATGCAAAACTCCTGTTTGGTGTAGCTGCTGAAGAAAATTGTTAGGGCTTCCTATCACGTGTTCATGTAAGATCTTTTCTTTTCCCAAAGCTATACTTCCAGGGGCATATACTGCGGGCTGCCTAGCTGAAAAGGAATACTTGTAAATCTCAGTTACAAGGCCCAGCATGAGCATTCAAGAATATGCAAATTTCAAGCCCAAGCTCCTGTGTGCTTGTCAAGCAAGGGCACAAAATTCACAACAAAGTCAGATGCTAAAATGAAAATAGTACACAAAATATTTCAATTATCCACAAACTCCTACACCTCCTTTGGGGGTATTTTGGGGGTATAGCTATAGAGATTACCTATACGATAGATTCCCTAGTCATTAACACAGGGTTGGAAGATATATTCACGAGATTTTTACTTCATATTTTTCTTTCCAGACAAATGACAATCTCTTCTATTTTTCAAGACTCCTAGGAAGAACATGCCAGGTACCCTCTGGGACTTTTCACTGAACCCCTAATAAAACCCACTTTCCAGTGGTCTTGCAATTGGTTTATCTTTGTACTAAGAAAAAAGCTTCCAAACTATAAAAATTAGGGCCTGGACTGTGTTTCAGATGGTACATTTACACATATACATGCATCATAATTTGAAGGATTTAATTTTATATTCCTTATACCCGTAAACTGAAGCAGAATGAGATATTCTTGATCCCTGCACAACAAAATAAAGAAATCTAATCTTAAAGTCATTTACAGTCTCATATAAAATGTGATTTTCAACCCTACCATTTTAATGAGAAGTTGACTCAAACTTCTCTTCTGCTAAGCCCGCACCAAAGCATTTTATATTCTTCCAGATTCTTTACAGGCTTGTACCTGGTAATTAATCCCCCAAGTGTAATATAAAGCTAGGCTAATACAAATAACCAGGCTCCATGAAGCAGTGAGCTGAGCAGGTGATGCAGGAAAGCTGATCAGCATCTTGAACCTGAATGGCATGCAGCAGGGGTGGGAGGAGCAATGGGACAAGGTCACAAAATCAACCACGCAGCCATTCTCCTTCCAGAGAAAGCAGAATTCACTGACTAAATTAAAAATGGCCAGGAAATTTTATTGCCAGCTTATTTCCACAAGGTACACATTATTAAGTGAAAAGAAACAGGAAACCAATTCAGTTCCAGTGTCAATGTAAATAACAGTAATGGGCAATACAGCAGCACACCATATCTGACCTCCTGGGTCTCAGACTCATAAACCTCCTTTGCTTATGATGACAAATGCTCCAGGGTACATTACATCCAGGACCAAGGGAACTGCATATGAAAGTGAACAGCTCCCAATCCATGACTCTTGTTCATTCTTTTTGGATGAGAATGTGTGATCAGAAGACTGCCTTCCCAGAATTTTGCTCGCATTTCAAATTCTTTCCAGAAAAGCAACTGTCTAAGCTGGGGAATGATTATCTTAGTTACTATCACTGATTGTTTCAGCAAAAACTGGAAAAAGCATAATCTTTTGAAAAGCATGTGTTCTTTATAAATATTTTTAGAATTATAAGAACAAATATGATAATTAACATGCGAAAATAATAGCAGTTCTATGTATATAAGAATGGTTTCTAGATCAAGCATTTAGTAATCATTACAATCTCATCACTAAATCATTTGTGTAAAGAGAATAATTTTGAAATTTGGTCTTTAGTCATCAAGCAGTTTATAATCTGGAAAGAAAACAAAACATTTATGAGACAATAAAGATAGCACGAGTACCTTAATTGTGCCAGCAGACTACAAGTCTTTTCAGAGAAAAAGGATATTGTTAAGGAAAGGAGTTTTCGGGAAAAACATCCATTAAGGAAGCTAGGATTTCAGCTAAGCCTTGAAAGATAAGTAAGATATAGAGAAGTGGCAGGGAAAAACTCCAGCTCTGAAGAATGACATGAGTAAGACTGAAACTGTAAAAATGGATGTGTACAATATTAACCAAGGAAAAATCAATAGCTTTCCCCTATATTTACAATAACCAAATGAATAACAAAAAATTCCATTCACAAGAGCCATAAAATTGAAGAAACTATAAAACACTTATGAATAACTCTCTCAAGAAATGTGCAAGACCTAGATGATGCACATTTTGAAACTTTTCTGAAGGACAAGCCGAAAAGGGAAGAGTCCTTCCTATACGAGATAAACTCAACAGCAATACTGCCGATCATTTTCCTTAATGAACTTAGATATTCAATGAGAGTTCACTAAGTATCCTAATGTTTATAGAACTTTATAAAATTTGACAAGCTTATACTAAAAGTCATGTAAAAGAGAAAAGCAACATGAATGGCAAAAAAACTTTGAAAAAGAGGAAAGAGGGAATACTTGTTTGACATAGTATAAAAGTATAGGAAATTAAACAGCATGGGTAAGGGTGCCGGGAATGATAAATAGATCAGTGGAACCAAAGAAAGTCTTCATAAACAATCCCAGTTATTTAGAGCTGGAAACATTAAAAGGTGGCCTTTCAAAGCAGTAGGGAAGGATTATTCGATTTGCCCATGCAGTGTTGGAACAATTGGCTATAAATTTTCTCAAAAATTAAGTTTAGACCCCTGCATCACATTAATAACATATCAATTCTCAATGCATTAAAGGACTAAGTGTGAAAAACAAAACTCTGGTAGCATGGGGGAAAAAACAGGGGAATTGGTTATAACCTTGGGGACAGGCGGGACACAAGCAGAGAAGCAATAAAGAAAAAATGGATAAATCTGACTACATAAAAACTGTAATCTCCACTACAAAAGAGAAACCCAGTCTTGGAGAAAATATTTGGAAAACATAACATAAAGAACTATACCCAAAGTTTTAAAACTTCCAGAGACCTTCTCTTCCCCCATCTATCATCTCAGTATAAACATAGCTCATAAATCAGCAAGGATCTTTCCTTCTTCTCCTAGATATCAATCTTCAGGGATACGAGGAGACTTATATAAACATTAGACCCCAGAAAATGTGTCAGCTGAGTTAGAATGACAGAAGCGCAGAAGGCAGCACAGCTCAGAGAGCACAAATATTACACTTCCGGACACATGGACACATGCTCAGGGCAGGAGTTATATCCCTTTTTTGACGCCACAGTCTTGAGAAATAGATTGAGCTGAGCTGCCAAAAACAGGGCCCATTGGATGCAGTCTTGTTACAAGACCAGATGAGATGTGGTTACAAATAAGTCATATTTTCCAAAGCAGAGGAAAAGAAAAGCAACTAGAAAGTAATTCTGCTCTGGTCTATCTAATATCCCAGAGGAAACTTGCAAATAGGTGGTCAAGGAAAGCCCAATTCACTCAAAGGGACATAAAACCGAAGGAACTGGCAGAGGATCGATGCAAAGATGCAATAATGAAAAATAAAATGAGGGAAGAGGTCAGGAAAACATTAACAGATGAACAACACCCACCAGAGGAAAAAATGTTGCCCGAGAACAGAAAAATCTGTGGCCAAACATTTATGAGGAATTTAAAATATAACAACTCCTAGAATGAAACCACAGAAACCTAAACCTTATTATATCAGAAACACTACACAACACCTACACAAGCATGCACACACATACAACAAAAACAGAAGCAGAGACCTCACAGTCGAATGCTTTCTAATAATTGTAAAACCAAAAGAAATCAATATAATATAAAAGAACTAAAACCAAACTTATGCATATCAATAAATGTAAATGAGCGCAACTCAACTTTAAAAAAAAGTTTTGATTCCAAAACAAAAACAACTGTATATAAAGCAAAATCTAAACAGAACTGAAAAGGTTGACCATAAAAGGAAATGAAAATTAAACAAAACCAAAAGGAGAAAGAAAATGAGAGAGGGAGAGAAAGAAAATGAGATAGGGAGAGAAATCATGATCTTATTAAAAGATGTTGTAAAATGTAGAGCAAAAACCTTTGCAAGATAAAATATATATATATTACAAGGGCAAAAAGAGGTACTTCAAATTCCAAAAGGTGCAATTCACCATAAAGATAACTTAGGAATACCTATGGTCCAAATAGCACAGCCACAACATCTATAAAGCAAAAAGTACAGGAGATACAAGGAGAAATGGGCACTAACAAGCTAGTAGGAGATGCTAAAGTCTAACACTAGTAGACAAAAACAAGTCAAGATTTAAATTATTTAAATCACATAATTAGTTATATCTAATTTATATAGAAAACTCAGAAAATAGTGAAAACAATTTCTCATCAAGTACTTACAGGTAATTCATAAAAGTTAGCTACAGGGGGCCAGCCCAGTGGTATAGGGGTTAAGTTCCTGGGTTTGGCTTCAGTGGCCCCATGTTTCCAGGTTCAGATCCGGGGTGCAGACCTACACCACTCATCAAGTCATGCTGTGGCAGCATCCCACATACCAAATAAAGGAAGACTGGCACAGACATTAGCTCAGAGCCAATCTTCCTCACCAAAAAGAAAGAAAGAAAGAAAAAAAGATAAGCTGCATATTTGACTCCAAAAACATTAATTCAAAAAGCACCATATTGACATTACTGACATTATATTCTAGTAGGCAGATTTATGGCCCCCATGACCTTTGTCCCCTGGTGTCCTGCCCATGAAGTTCATGGCAAAGATATCACTTAGATCATTAATCAATTGACCTTAAAATAGGCAGATCACCTTGAATCATCCACGTGGGCCCAATGGAATCACACGAGCCCTTCAAAAGCAGAGTTTGTCCTGCTGAGGAAGAGGAAGTCGAGAGAGGTGGCAGTGCGAGAAAATTCAAAGCAGGAGAAAGACAGGGGACTTGCTGGCTTGAAGATGGAGGAAACCACACAGAGGGCATGAGAAGGAAATTAATTCTGCTGAGAGCCACCCAGGTTGGAAGAGGGCCCCGGCCCCTCAGGTGAGAAGCTTGACTCTGGTGGATACTTTGATGCAGCCGTGTGAAGCCCTGGGCAGGAGAACCAGCTGGGCCCCCCGGACTTCTGACCTTCAGAACTGAGACAACGAATGGCTCCTGTTTTAAGCTGCTAAATTTGTGGAAATTTGTTACACATGGCAAACTAACACACCTGGATACCTCTGAAAAGAGGAATGAGATTGACTGGGGTCAACGCAGATTTAGATTCATATGTATTGTATGAATTTTTAACCACAGGAATATATTTATGTATTACATATGCAAGTCCATTTTTAAATTATAAAAATAAATACTAACCTCAGCTCAACCAGTCGTGTTAAATCTGACACCGTAGGTGGACAGAACATGAGAGAACGAGAAAAATGAGCTCTCTCAGATTTTAAATAAAAATATATGAAGATTTGTTTACTTGTTTAGCTTCATTTCTTTTGTTCTCAATCTATTGCTAAACATATGGATACTCTATACATTTGAAAAATTGATTGATCTCTAAAGGAACAAGGTTTTCTCAGAATTTATATGTGATAGTACCTGATAGTGTGGGAAATATTTCATCCAAAGAAGGAAAATATCAATAGCAATAAAGAGCCTTGTCTTTTCTCCCCAAAAGAGGCAATGAGAAGTGTAAGGAATAAGTTATTTGACCACTTTTTATAGTAAATTGCTGCCAAGGTGGAAACAATTACACTTGGCCAGCATATTTTACCCCCATTTAAGTAATCACCCACACATGCGTCTCTCAGCAATCATAAGACCTTCTGAACACCTTCATAGTATTTATGCATAAGTGTGCCTTGCACACCGAAATTACAGTATCAGAAGCTATTTCAACCATTCCAAACAGTAGGAATACTTATAGTCCTGATGCCTTCAAAAATTTTAGCCCACCACTCAATGGCATACCAGTGTGGTATTCTTAATGCCTCTATAACATGTTTAGAGAATTTAAATTGAGTTTAAATTTACAGATTTAGATGATAACATCACATTTATGTTTCGCTATATTACAAGTTAATGTAGCTTTTCAAAATACCCCGAAAAACAGACTCCATAAAGAGACTCTTTCCTCCCCATTGGATTCTGACTTTTCTCACATATGTTTTCTGAAAAGCAGATTCCCAAGAGATTTCTAACAATGGCTTTCCTTCCACTCACTTTCATACCAATGATTCATATTTAATTAATCCAACTCAATCCTTTCTTTTTGAGTTTTGTCCTCACATAATGATTCAAGAGTGAGCCAATTTGTTACCTATTCATTTCTAGAGTGCATATTTTTCTTACAGAGAAATGCTGATATAGATACTAGATTACAAGCAGGATAAAAGAGAAAAATACTGCCTTTTGATAGGACTTGTAAAATTCCTTTTTAAATTCCATTAACCAAAGCCAACTAAGAAAAGAAGGGGAAAAAACTTGTTTTTAAATCATTAGATACCAATGACCAAAAAATACAAGAAAATTGATAAAAACAGAGGAAACAAACAAGAATGACTAAACAATACAAAATAGTAAGTTAATAAGTTTGGATTTCCTAAGTCACTGAACACTAAGAAAGACACGATAACTTGGAGCTGCCCTTTCATATGGGTCCTCAGCTTACTTATTGATTAATCATTTCTGGTTTTCCCATGACTATTTAGACAACTGTATTTTGGAAAACCACAGTTGTATTTTCTTTGAATATATGTTCTCAAAAATGAAAATAAAACTATTTTTTAGATCTATTTTAGGTTCTCTTAGTAGCTAAGTCTGGATATTTAATTCTTTCTTGATAAAATCAAGCATGTTTAGTATCTGGTATCTAGTAAGCATTTAGTAAATTTGTTAAATATATGAACCTAACAGACACACATACACACCAGAAAGCAGCAAAGAAGAAACCTCATTGTTTAATATCTTGGTACCTTGAAGTGAAACCATTCAGGTCATCAGGGCCCAGCAATTCTCCTCATCTTTAGCTCCTCCTTCATTCTGAGTTCCATGGTCATGTGTGTTTTGCAAAAGCTGGGCAGCACTGGACAATGGGGAACAAGTGGCTACCACCTTCCTGTGAACAGCATCGCTCCCATGACCCTCAGCAACCACAAGCAGGGTTCGATGTTGGTGGGTTGAATGAATAAGCTTATTGCTCCTTGGAGGAATTTGGAATTTCCAGAATAACTGAGGAGTATATTGTACTCTCAGGATATCCTGATCCTGCAAGCCTGCCAATGGGAATTTACTACACTGGCTTTATCTCCAGGTACAGTATATGCACTAAAACAAAGGCCGGTGTCTGCTGCTGTGTCCCCAGTGGCGAGAATCTCATCCCTGGGAGCCAAGTGGTGAAGCAGGATAGCCTTTCTACCCACCAGTCCTAAAGATCCACTTGGGGAAATTACGCTTTCCAGCCCTGTAACCTTAAGGTTTGCTCGATTCGAGGTCTTGGCTGCCAGCATGATGATCACTTCCACAAGAGGATACAGTGAGGTTCCACCAAATCTAAAGCTATAACTCCCACCTCTTCATTTTGTCTCCTCATGCCAGTGGGTGAGGATGAAAAAGGACCCTGGGCTGCCCTTGGTGCTTTTAACAGTGAACAGGCCTCTGCAGCAACCAGTCCTGGAAAGGGGAAGAAAAGACCACACTGCCCGCACCCAGCCTCCAGGGACAAGCCCTGGATCACTTCACCTCTGCAGGGCGGAGCAGCTGATACATTTGCCATGATGAGGGAAACTAGGATGGGCGGGGGAGAGGAAGCTGGTGCTTTCAATTATGGTCTTGAGAGCAGCTGCCGCAATGGGTTCTGTAGCGTCTTCCACGACTAACACAATTGTACTGAGTCTTTTTGGAGAGTATAGCTGGCCACTGTGACGCTCAGACGAGTGGATTTCAGTGGAGCACCGGGGGCTGTATTGGATGCCTCCTACACACCACTGCAAGTCCTCTGGGTCCCACCTCCTGCTCTAGCTTCAGTTGCAGAGGCTGCATCCAAGCAGTCTACAGCCAGCTTTGTGCAGGTGCAACCAGGTAGCGCTTTGCCCTAAGCCAATCCTGCATGCCTCCCCCTTCTGACCAGGTCTTCGCGGTCCCCCAGCCAAGGGCAATAAATCTGAAAATACCTCTGTTTCTATCAACCTCAGCAAGCTAAATATATTTTGCAGTTTCACTTGGTGTTATGCAACTGAATCAAAAGCTATTGTACTCTTGCCAAACTCTGCTCAAGTGTCTGACCTGAAGCTGCCAGGTCTGTGCCAGAATGCTCTACAGGAGGGCTGGGCTGTGCACCTTGCTGGGACAAGAATGGCGGCCTGGCCTCCCCACACTGCAGGAACTGGTGGAGGCAGAACTGCAAGCAGACTGGAAGGCTTGCCATGGGCATCGTGTTCTGGCCTGTGCTGACATTTACCAAGTAGTTTCCCTTAATATGTCTGCCTCAAGGAAGGGGGTCGTACTTGATTCGAAGGGAGACGGGTAACCTATTAAAACCTTTAGTCAGAGTCGGTTTCAGAACTGATTTAGAATGCTATTCATATTAAGATCAGAGAGCATGTGCATGGATGAGGTACTCTCTCAGATTTAGATAATGAAAACCCAGTGTAGAATGGATGTCACCGGGGAAAACTGGGTGCAATGCTGACAGGCCAAACGTCACGACTCTACACAAACCCAGTCTCGGCCACAAAATGCCCACGCTCTCTCAGTGCACGCCCCACCGAGCTCCAGCTTACATCCCAGCCCATAAAGGGCAAAGGTTGCAGAGGGTAACCAGGGAGGTGCACACTCTTTGATGGGGGGTAGGGTGGAAGTTTAGGATTCACCCTGAGACGGATTCTCTCTTCTTCAGTGAGGGATAGAGAACTGGCAGTAAGCTCACTGAGCAGACCCAAAAGTAGGGAGAGAGGCAGGGGGAACAGGCACGTCTGGGCTTTCACCACAGGCCTGAGCTCCCTGCTCCAACGGGCCACTACTGGTGCTGGTCAGTGGAATGCTGTCCTGTGAAAGGAATACAGAAGCTACTGATTCCTTCCCCTAGGCACTACCCTGTGTCACTGGAACTAAGTCAAGTCCCAAATGGCAGAGGATGTTAAAACTGAATGCAAATCTGTGCCGCTGATCCAGAAGGCAGTGCTCGAACAGGGAACTTATTAGAAGCGTTGATCCCTGCACCCAGTAGACTGTGTGTGTGACACAGGTCCCGTCCTTGGCAGCAGGCAGGAGGGCTCTGTCAACACTCATGGTGACAACAGCTTTATTCACCACATCCGAGGGTATCTGGGCAAAGAGCAAAACATCTCCACAGTAGGCTGTGTCCTCTATGAAAATACTTGTCAGGACATGAGTTTCCCACATAAATCCACTGAGCTCAGGAGAGAGACCACGAGGACTGCTTGCCACAGACAGCATTCCACCAGACAGGATTACAGAAACACTTCTCCTAACCCAGAGGTCTGCAAACGGCAATCCCTGGGCCAAATCTGGCCCATTGCCTGTTCTTCACGCAGCCTACAAGGTAAAAAGGTTTTCACATTTTTAAATGGATGGAAAAATAAAAACAAGAGTGTTTCTGATGTGTGAAAATTGTATGAAATTCAAATTTCAGTGTCCATAAATAAAGTTGTATTGGAACGCAGCCACGTTCATTCATTTTTGTACTGAGGCAGCTCTCACACTACGACAGAGAGGAGTAGCTGCAAAAGTTTAAGAGATTTATTATCTATCCCGTTACAGGCTGAATTGTATCCCCCCAAAAATTCATATGTTGAAGTCCTAATCTCCGGGGCCTCCGAATGCTACCGCATTTGGAGACAGGGCCTTGAAAGGGGTACCGAAGTTAAAATGCAGCTGTTAGGGCGGCCCTCATCCAATCTGACAGGTGTCCTTATAAGAAGAGGGGACTTGGACACACAGAGCGACACCAGGGATGCCCATGTGCACAGAGGAAAGCCCACGTGAGAAGGCAGCGAGGAGGTGGCCATCTGCAAGGCTCTGAGAGAAGCCTCACCACGAGCTGACTCAGCAGGCACCTTGGTCTTGATCTTCCAGCCTCCAGAACTGTGCGAAATAAACTTCTGTTGTTCACCCCACCCAGTCTGCAGTATTTTGTTACGGCAGCTCCAGCAGACTAATACATATCCCTTTACAGACAAAGTGTGCTGACCCCTGTCCTATACAACACCCTTCAAAAATTCACCGATAGATCAACAGCACTGGAGTCCAGCGTGTCGTCAGGGGCCCCGGAGACGTCTGGGCCTGATCCACTCCATCTCCTTCTGAGACAATGCAGAGGGGCACACGTGCTGTTGCCTATTGGGAGGATCCTGACATGCAGTCACTCAGGATGGGCATCAAGCTCCCTGTCAGACTAGTAAAGGAGGACCACCATGCAGCCCGCAGACGACACCTGCAGAGTTCTGGGCCGAGGCCAAGACACGGGTCTGCACAGCCGCCCCTCCATCGGGCAGCACCTGCCCCAAAGCTCTGCCTAACAGCCCCAAGCTGTGTCCCTTCATGTCACTGCAGCACCTCCAGGACACCACACACAGTTTAGAAACATTTCCTCGGGCCGTGATATTTAATCCTCTTACAGTGTTTATTGTGACAATCCCTGGTTTCTGTGTCTTTCTTTCCCTCCTCTCTCCTAGAAAGACATAAAACATCCTGGCTGTTTTGTTCTCGGGGCCGTGTCTCTCTGCATGTCTCATGTTAATAAAAAAAAAAAAAAAAAACCCTCAGCTGTTTGCCTCTTTCCTGCTCTTACTCAGAGGATGGGCTATCAGCATTTGCTTGCTTTGCTAAAATGTGCTTCACAGACACGCAAGCCCTGCTTAAGGAGATGGCATCCATCCTCACACTCTGAAACACAGCAGTCCCTTCAGAACTGCTGCAGCCTTTCATGTCAGCTCCACAAGTCTCAGGCACAGCCTTTTACCCAGACGCAAAATGCACTTTAGTGCTCTATTCTTACCTCCAAAAAAGAGAAAACGCATAGACAAAGCAATGCTGCCTTGATAAAAGCTCAATCTTTTTTGGTAAATACATGGATGAAGCTTAATGTAATTTATTAGTTATGAATTCTTGGATTTATCCACATTTTTAAATTGCACCAAACATATTAAAAAACCAATAAAGATAGATCCTTTTTCTCAACCTGTGATAACCACATTTAAAATAAGAGAATAGTCACCATAACCTCAACCACTCAAGGATATTAAACACTTATCTCTTAGGCCATTAGTAATATATACAACAGTCCACTTTAGCAATTAATATGAGTAAGAGAGGGGGCCAAATGTCTACACCTCTCAGGTATGATGCTAGGAACCAGAGCTAAATAAGATACGGTGTTACCTTCAAGAAGCTCACAGCATCATGGAGAAGGCAGCTGAACTTGCACCAGCAGCGCAAGGTGAGTCGTGTGCTGTGTGCTGGTAACACAGCAGAGAGCAGAGCATCTAATCCAGACCCAGGGAGGATGAGCTGGAGCAGGAAGGAGGCAGCAAAAACAGTCAAAGAATACTTCCCAGAGCACAGTGTCACCTAGGCTATATCTTAGAGAGTATAGAAATTTAGCCAGGTAATAAAAGAGGACACAAAAAGGGCAAATGTGCCATCCAGGTAGAAGAAAAGCTTCACGTGAAATGTAAAGTGTTTCCATGAGCAACATAAAAGCTCATGTTAAATGACATTTTGAAAAGGAAAGTGATGTATCTAGCATTTACAACCTAATGCTAGTCTTAAATCTGCACCTACATAAGGCCTGATAAAACTTATATCTACACACGTGCTAAGAATCTTATTTCTCAATTCTCTACTCGGTCAGGCAACAAGAATTTCTGAGCCTCTACTGTGTGCCAAGAACCACTGAAGACACATGAGGGACCAAGACAGACCATGTCCCTGCCTTTAACAAACTAATAATCTGCTGGGCTCAAAATAAACATTTATGCATATTTTAAGAAAACTGAAAGTCCTCATATGCTATAAAAAAAAATCCACTTAGTAAATTCTGATAGCAAATGATAATCTAATGATCTAGAATCCTGTTCAACACAGTATCCACCAGCCACATGTGTCTATTTAAGTTTAAACAAGCTAAAATTGAATAAAATTTAAAATTCAGTTACTCAGTAGCATTAGCCACATTTCAAATGCTCAACAGCCACATGTGGCTGGTGAACTCGTTACTGGACAGCACGGACACAGAACATCTCTATTATCCCAGAAGTTTCCGTTGGACAGTGCTGATCCAGAACATCTTCCATGTAAAATCCTCTCCCACACCAACAAGAATTAAAAAGGATTTTGTCAGAGATCCATTGACTGACAGCTCATTCTGTATACTAATTCAAGAAGAAAAATCTGCTATTACTTTTAAAATTTGGCCCAAACACAATTCTTTCTAAATCATAAAATTTCCCCAAACTAAGATACAACATACCTTGGATATAAACTTTTATATGTGACAGTTTACCTTTTGGACACAAGGTTGCGAATATGCTTTCTTGCCTCTACTCCTGATGAATGAGAATGATAAATAAGAAAGATCCATAATGTTTTTTTTTTAACGAGGAGGAGATTTTGCTAAGGATTACAGAATCGTACAGACGCAGGAAATGTGAATGTGAAGCACGGAAGGAAAATCATAACCTAGAATATGTACAGTGGGGACTTCAGTCAAGCCGGCTGCCAATTTGCAGAAATTTAAGACTCAAAAGTTCAGGAAAGGAGGAGCATAAGACATGCGAATAAAAATAACCTATAAATGTCGATTCCTCACCCCATCCCCTACTTCTATGTGCAAAACACCTAGCAGCCTGTTTTTATAATACAAGCCACAGAAAAAGATGCTCTTCCCTAAAGAAATTGGACACAATGTTGGGAAGAACCAGGCCAGCCATTATGGGGGACCTAGCAGTAAGCGAAGCCATCTGTAGCTTGGTGTTTCAGAATGTATCAAAAACTAACTAACTAAACTAACTCATGATGTGAGGGATGAGTTTGTCAGTGCCTCATTCTTAACTACAAATGTGCAACTAGGCATCACCAGACATTTGAGAAAATCCTGCAACATAAAGACCAAGATTTAAAAAACAAAACCAAACCAAAAGATCCCAGGGTTAAAAAAGAAAAAAGACACAATGCAGGAAAGAGAACTTTTTAAAAAGTCTAATTAGGAGACCTCTAAAGAGATAGTCTATCCATAAATAATAACTTGCTATGAAAAAGGATAAGTCAGAGAATTAGAAAAGACTCCTAGAAATTCAATATATAATTGCCAACAACTTCAGTAAGAAGATAGGAAGAAGATAAATAAAGGATATCTCATATAAGAAACAGAACAAAAAGAAGAGATGATAGTTATCAAATAAAATCAGAGAAGAAATCCAGTTTGTTTTCCATCAAACTAACAGACTCCAAACAGAAATAATGGAGAACAGAAAAAAGAAATTGGTTAGATAATTTTTATGACCCTGAGAATAAAGAGAAGGTATTAAGGCTTCCACAGAAGATGGAGGAAAACTCACTCACAAAGGAAAGAGAATGAAATTTCTCCTCACTAAGACTAAATGGTAAACGGCACTGTAGCAACATCTTCAAATTTCTGAGGGGAAAATCATTCTCGATGGAAATTTCTATATAAGTCAACCACTTAATTGATTGTAAATGCCAAATGAAAACATTTTCAAACATGCTAGGACTCAGTAGATTTATTTCCTTCTTAAGAAGTCAATTAAGGATGGAAAGAGGAAATCAGAGGATGTAGGAAAGGCTGCATCCAATAGAGGAGAGCTATGAAGGGAAGTCCCAAGGTGAGAGCTGTGTAGCGGTCCTAAAGAGCAGTCATGTAAGATCAAAGAAAAAAGACAAAGAATTCAGAGAGATGTCTTTGGGTAAAGGGAAAATCAATAAAATAGATGGTATTATATTGATTTATTTAAAAATGAGACATGATAAAGGCAAAGAGTCAAGTAAAGAAAAAAAGGCAATAGAAACTCCATGTGAAACAAAGAGTCCAACAACAAGGAGAATATAATCATTGTATACTCCACGGCCCCCTAGTGAACAGTAAGTACGTAGCCAGACCAAGTACACTATTTTAGTTTCAAGTTCTTATCAAAATCTCGACAAAGAGAAGAAGACAATTATGGCTACAGAATAAAATGAAAGGTTATGTGGACAATGTAAAACAAGAAACAAGAGTTACAGAAAACAAGAGCTGGAAAGTAAGAAGAGCTGAAAGAATAATGTTATTGGTATCTTCATATTACAAAGTGAGGAATCAAGAGATATTGTCTATAATGGATGAAACAAGACAAAAAGGTAAAATTTTACTTAGAGTCTGAAAATAATCAAGGAACTAAAAGTAATAACACAATCATTCTGGGATGGAGACAGAGGAGTTTGGTTTAGTGATTCAAGGACTTGTCTCACAAAACATGTCTAAACTGACGAATCAAGAAATAACAATATAGGGGCCAGCCCACTGGTGCAGCGCTTAAGTTCACATGTTCCACTTTGGCGGCCAGGGGTTTGCCGGTTTGGATCCCAAGTGTGGACCTACGCACTGCCTGTGGAGCCACGCTGTGGCAGACATCCTACATATGAAGTAGAGGAAGATGGGCATGGATGTTAGCTGAAGACCAGTTTTCCTCAGCAAAAAGAGGAGGGTTGGAGGCAGATGCTGTCTCAGGGCTAATCTTCCAAAAAGAAAAAGAAAGAACAATTTAGGGGGCCAGCTCCATGGCCAATTGGTTAAGTTCACCAACTCTGCTTTGGCGGACCAGGGTTTCAGCGGTTCAGATCCTGGGCGCAGACCCAGTACCACTCATCAAGCCATGCTGAGGCGGCATCCCACATAGCACATACAGAAGGACCTACAACTAGAATATACAACTATGTACTGGGGGGCTTTGGGGAGAAGAAGAAGAAAAGAAAAAAAGAAGACTGGCAACAGATGTTAGCTCAGGTGCCAATCTTTAAAAAAAAAAACAAAGAAATAATTTAAACAATAATTTAGCAATATAGAGGTAAATACCAGAGAAAAGGATTAATAGAGCTAAAGATGGTTCCCTCTAAAACTAAAATTAGAGAAGGGGAGGATGTTGCTTTTCATCATAAATACCTCTGTACCGTCTGATTTTTTTAACTGCATGCGTGTAATACTTAGATCAAATTTGTCCATTACTCTGTTATAACAATAGTAACAGTTTTTATTGTTGACAAAGCCAGGATTTCAAGTGAGGCAGTTTGACTTTAGAGTCCACATTCTTAACCACAAAATTAATTAGATGCCTCCACTTAAGATAGAGTTGGTAAAAAGAAATTAGAAAAAACAATTTTTTTTAAAGCCTGGAACCTGAGCTAACATCTGTTGCTAATCTTCTCTTTTTTTTCTTCTTCTTCTTCTCCCTAAAGCCCCCAAGTATATAGTTGTACATTCTAGTTGTAGGTCCCTCTGGTTCTGCTATGTGGGACACTGCCTCAGCATGGCCTGATGAGTGGCACCATGTCCACGCCAGGATCCGAACCGGCGAAACCCTGGGCCGCTGAAGCATAGCACATGAACTTAACCACTTCACCAAGGGGCCGGCCCCAGAAAAAACAATTTTAAGATGTAACATTTTATAGACCAGTGACCTCCAAGTGTGATTCCCAGGCCAGTGGTATCAGCAACACCTGGAAACTTCTAAGAAATTTGATCTAAGTATTATATGCATGTGGTTAAAATTCAGCCAGTCCCCACCCGAGGCAAACTGAATCAGAAACTGTGGGGCGGGCTCCAGCAATCTATTTTAATGAGCCCCCAGTGCATTCTGGTGCTTACTAAAATTTAACAACCACTGTTAGGGACACAGAAAAAAGCTGGGAAGAGTAGGCACCGGCTGATTAATAAGTAAAGCTCTGGGAAGAAGAACTTCTGTATTCTTGGTTTGTAAGGGGCAAGCGTTATTTTCATATAAATATAGTTTATATAATGGCAAATATATGTACATCTACGTGTGTGTTTGAATAGCAAAATATGAAAGTTTTCTAGAATCATCAGAATACTCATTTAAATATGCTTACTTTCCCAAAAAAATAGATAGGAAGTTTCAGATAGATGCGCTCTCCAGACACTAAAACAGACAACCAAGACAGAGTTGAACATCTGTACAGATACAACCACCATACCAGCAGCTTTGCTAAAATTCTCGGTAAGCGCATCTACAGTGGCCGACGCACTTCCCGCCACCTCTCTGTGGCACGACAACATTTAGGTCTCTGATATTCTTAAATGTGCATCCGTGCAAGAAAACCGTTATCAACCAATTAGATTAAATTTCTTCTTCACAAATGTTATTCTAATTCTGGCAAAAGAGCCCGAACTATTTTTCAAATATATTTATTGTACTGCTAACCATCTTTGATTTCCACAAATCCAAGTTTAAATTAACATATTTAATCGCAGCCTTTTTAATCCAGTGATTCCAGTCAACTCAATAGTTTTTGGATCATATTCTAAAGTAAAGAAAACCTTGAGAGAAGTTCTCAGTACTTGAGATAAAAGTTATTTGTACATAAAATATTTTAGAAAGAACAGAGAAGTGGCAAAATTGGAAAAACTAGGGCAAAACTAAAAGGAGAAAAAGAAAAGAACAGATGAGGAGGATGATTTACTGTGATTCAAGTTCAAATTAAAGAATAAAGCAGATATAAAATGAAAAGAATGCAGAAAAAAGAGGAAGTGTGGGTGTCACCAAAGGAATCTGACGACAGAATCATAAAATGAAACCGACCTGGAGAAAATGGAGATTTAAAAACCATCATTATATTTGATCTATATAATCCAGTTTAACTGCCTGTTAGAAAAATATTTGGTGCACATCTAGATGCAATTTTTTTTTAGCTGTTCTCTTTTTAGAAGATTTATTTGCAACAGCGCCGCATGGTTAAAATTCCACAACAAAGGTGAATGCAAGTGTAAATATTTCCCCAGCTCCGAATTCTGAAAAACTGTCTTTCTCCTCTTTTGGAAAAGCAGAAAGTTCTTGGATTTTTTTAATAATCAAAATTTAAAATAAAATATTCATTAAAGCAAATCAAAGTAAATCCACCTTAAGTCTCCGAAGCCAGCCCAGGGATATTCAACGTTCTTTTCAGACTGCTCCCTTTTCAGGTCTTGCAGGAATTCAACAAACATCATAACTGAAATATATGTGTGTTCATAGAAGTGGAAGTCACTATACAATGTCCCTTCTAGTTTACTAATGAAATAAAATCATAAAGCATTAACAAGCAGTCTATTCCAACCTATGTTCAGGGTTAAACTATTACAAGATCCTTCCCTGTAGAGCCATCCTTTCCTGGCCTGAACGTAAAGACCATTTTTTGTGGTCATTATTAGTATTGAAATGTCAATCCAACATCCATGTCTACTACCATTTAAAAGCCCTAAAATACAAGCGAACATTTTATAACAAAATTATAGGCAAGCACTAAGTGCAAAAATTGCCTTTGATCATTTAATTAAAATTATCAGTAATTTCTCCATTTCCCCTCTTACTGCCTTTGGACAATGACATTCTAGTCACTCATGTTGATCCAATAACAAGTCCCTGTGCCTGACACACAGTAGGACTCCAACAAATGATTGGAGTTGTACCAAGTTGAACCCAGGTCCATGAAAACTGTTTTCTTAGTCAATCTATATTGCATGTATTTATGAGTTTTGCTATGGATTGAATATTTGTGTCCCCGCAAAAGTCGTATGTTAAAATCTAATCCCCAATGTGATGGTATTAGGAGGCGGGGCCTTTGAGAGGTGATTAGGTCATGAGGATGGAGCCCTCATGAATGCAATTAGTACCCTTAGAAAAGAGACCCCAGAGCACTCTCTCTCTTGCCCCTTCTACCACATAAGGACACAGCAAGAAGACAGCCATCCACCAGGAACCAGAAAGAGCTTCCTCACCTGACACTGCATCAGCTGGTGCCTTGATCTTGGGCTTCCCACCCTCCAGAATCGTAAGCAATAAATGTTTGTTGTGGAAGCTGCCCAGCTTGTGGTGTCTTTGTTATCGCGGCCCAGACAGGCTTACTGATTCAGATTTGCTTGGTTTTAGGTAATCCTCACGTGTTTAACCATCAGTATATATGATCACTAACACATTTCTGTTTTAAAAGCCCTACATTTTAGATGAAACGAGGCCTGAATATTTAAAATAGGAGTGGGAGAATTGCTTCTGAAATCAAAGTATAAACATGATGGGTAGATCAGAGCACAAATATCAAGTTGAAAAAAACGTTGTTCACAAATTGCAATACTACACATTACCCTAATGGTCTATTTAGCTTTTTTCATCCTACGGCGGGTCGTCTACCCTGGAAGGCGAGAACAGTGTCGGTCATAGGCCTGCATCCACAGAGCCTAGCCAACCACAGCTGGGAGAAGAATCTCCTCCAGCAAGGAGTGCTGTGACTCCCCCAGCAAAGCAACCCCTTTTGTGGAAATTTTGATGACAAATATTTAAAGCATCTGAATACCTTTGCTCAGAATCCATGCTAACTTACAAACCTTATGATTTAAGTTTCTATGTTTCCACTGTTAGTCAATTGGCATCCTGATTCTGGTAAAATTGGGTTTTAGAAACCTGGCTCATGAGCTTGACCAATGTGACAGCTTTGTTCTGACAAGATCAGATTTCTGGTCCCGGTCTATTTCACAAGGATAACGAGTCCAGGCCGGTCAGGCACCTGGGGTAGTGAGGAGGACCAGCAGGAGGTCTCCCCAGGTGGTGCCTTCTTGACTTTCTGTTCAATTTTGCTGTGAACCTAAAACTGCTCTTAAAAAAAATTAGTCTATTAAAAGTAAAAAAAAGTATTCATTGTTGATCTGAAATTCAGTTTTAACAGGTGTCTTGTATTTTCATTCACTAAATCTAGCAATCCTCTCGGAAGAGCACAAAAATTTCGAATTATAAAAATAATAATGCATATTTTAATATCTTGGACCTATTTTGGACTTCCTTACCCCCACTCATCATCCACCCAGCTGAGACACCCTGGTTGAGCAGAGGGAGAGGTTTAGATGGGCTGGACGCCCTCAACACTGGCTTAGTTAATGCGCCACAGTTTGGCTTCCTCTAATGAAACCAAGATTTAAAATAATTTTTTTACACTCATTTCTAGTCTCCTAAACCAACACCGTTTGTTTACCTAAGGTTCACATTTGATCACAGGCTTTCTTGTTTACAGGTGTGTTGTTTCAGTAACTTCATTAAAACTCATGAAACTAGAAACCAGGATTTCAATTATTTCAGTGCTCACCAGCAACCTAAGGTGACATCCAAAAAATGCTCCCCATGGATGTTTGTTAACTTATTCTCCTCTTGTCTCAGATATTTTAAAAGTAATCTATCTGACCTTTAATGCAACATGCTTTCTTTCCATTAATAAGGCTATTTCTTAGATCATTTACATAACATCAGTATAAACTTAGCATTTTCTTTATTCAGGAAGCTATCTCCACCAAACTTTGCAGAGCCAGGATTAGAATCTCTGTATTTCTGAAGTCATCTGTCGACACAAGTGTGGTTGAATAATTACATTTAGCAATCTATAACCTGAGGCAATTCCAGTGGCTACAGTTATGCCACGGCTGAGATTTCAGGTATCAGCACATCACCGAGATAACAATAAAGCTCATAAAACTGAACCTATTATCTGCCAAACACATCTCCGGATGCTTGCATCTTGGAGAGAAGTCTATTATAAAGATACTGACACACATCACACCCCCCGCCATCCAACTACACACTTACAATATTATTATTGACAGTAAGCACCAACTAAGGCTTGTCATCAACCATAATCGGCTGATCTGCCTGGGACAGATTTAATTTACTGACATAAAATATTCTCATTTTCTGCTTTCCCAGGTTAGGCATATGCATGAGAGGTCACATGAAGCAATAATTCCCACCCTGGGGGCTGACTGTTGGTCACCGATTATGACCGGACATTGGAAATTCTTTGCTCCAAAAAAACTATGATGAATATGAAGAGACTTTCAAGCTATTCATAGACTTTCTAGATGCTTTTACTTAGAGGCTTTTCCCAAATCCAAAGCTAAGATAAAATAGCTCAGCATAGCATTCATTTTTAATGACTCTCAAGCTAGAATGTAAATCCATGTTCAGCGTGCATTAACTCTCATCAGGATTTTAACAACCGGCCTAAATCTTGCCTTTGCCTGCACTGGGTGAAAATCCTCACAGACCACGGTGATGCCAAGGCAGACAGGGGCTGAGAGCCGCAGAATTCCTAACAGCTGACTGGAAACAGGGAAAAGCACACGCAATTTTAACACAGTGAAGCCAGTCCCCCCTTCACGTGTGGAGTCCTGTGTTGGACCTCACCCCTTACTAACCCCCCAAGCAACAAAGAGACAAATGAGGGGCTTTATTATTTATCTTCAGTGAACAGAGAAGCCCTTAGGGGAGTAAACGGGCTGCCAAACATTAAGAACAAGTAGCCCAATTAGGAACCAGAGTTTGGGTTGTAAGCACTTCTGTAAAGAAAATCTAGAAAAACATAGCACTGTTTAGCAAAATCTGAGAACTCAGACCCAGCAATGTCACCCATCTCTCATCAGGTGCATCCAAGAAATAAAATATGGCAATGCCTAGGAATGAAAATTAAAGCTGACATCAGGATATATACGTTGGCAGTCCCATGCTAGTCTAAACCACTTCAAACACAATAAATGACACTTCTTATCAACAGTGCCCCCTGACATGATGGAACAAATTAGCCACCCCATATTCAATGAACGAAATGATCAACCCTCTCTACCTGCACAATGACATGTAAATATTATTCTACGTGTGTGCCTTTGAAGAATATCTATTGGGATATAAAAAATCCCACCAGAGGATAAAATATGTTATTAAAAATAAATGAAAATTCCATATCAGTCTGCAGAAAGAAATCATTCTGTGCTTTGTGGCCCCACGTGCACAAACTCGCTTTTAGACGCAGGTGTTCAGTACCCTTATATAAAACTGAACTTCAGATTGTGTGTCAGGTACACTAAACATTCACCGGTCATGAATCACTTGCTGTGGGCATGAAGTGTCTCTCTGGGACTTTTCTCTTCATTTGCTCTAGTAAGTAAAGTGTGTGCTCTTTATGAATTCTCTGATGAAGCTCAGAGAAAGTGACTCAGAGAACAGGATGGCCCTGTACCTGAAACATGGGCTGCCACATAAAAGGGAAAAAAGGTAAGCTGGTTACTTTGGCTGGTGATTTAATTATTTTTAATTTATTATCATCATTATCAGCCTGTCATTCTCGCTTTGTCACCTCTAACCTACACATGCGGTATAAGACCTAAAATTAGGATTCTGTGTTATGCACTGTCTTGACATCTGAGACCAAGAGGGCCCTGGATAGCCTAACCTCAAATTCCACTCCCACTCTGCTCCTACAGAAAATATCCCCTAGCCAAATGACCTTTATCACAGGGACCAGGCACAGCTGCTGCCTATCCCTGAGTAGTGGGTTTCAGTTCCCTGCCAGCCCACGGAATTAGTCAAACAAGCCATCATATCCTCCCAGGAGAACCACGGGGCACCTCACCCTCTTGCTACTACAAAGCCTGATCCCACAGTCCCTGCTTGTTCACTCTGTTCCCAAATGCAGCCCCATGTGGTCCAGCATGGCGAGGAGTGTGTTCCTACCCCCGGCTATGACGAATAAACTGCTGTCAACTTCATCTGTCCATTGTCAGCTTTGTGTTCCACCAGCCCTTCCCTCAGCAAAAGGGTGAATAGGAGGTGATTAAACAACACATTTCATAATTGGTTAATTCTCAAAATTCCCTTGAGCTATCACCACAGGAAATCTGAGCTGTTGGGACCTCCCAGATGGGTCAGGGGTAATTCAAGGGAAAGGCTCCCCTCATGCCACACCACAAGACAGGTCTTGGATCTTGTTTTTTTGCAAGAAAAAAACAAAGTAAGAATGATTATATCTTGAACCTTCCCCTCTTCTTGCAAAAGTTCTCTAAAGACACAAGTTCATGGAACAAAGATTTTTCTTCTGTTAAAAAAAGTTCCAGGCAAAGGTTTCTTTCAGGTTAGTTCTATGCCAAACAGTCATTTATCCTTCCTTCCTCTCTTTTCATGCTTATCATGGTGATTTTAAGACTAACTCCCCACCTACAACATTATGTCCCCATTATCCTACCTGTGAAAATTCTAAAACTTCTGCAGCAGCCATTAAATAAGGCATACTGCCATGCTTTCAGCCTAGACACTCCATGGTTTAAAGACGTATTTATAGGAATCCACAGGGAACTATAATTTATCACATCATATGCCAGTTAGTCTCCATACCCCGACCACACTCACTTCTCTCTAAGCAGAGATGTGACAGTTACCACCAAGCCATTTTCCGGGGAGCACAAGGGTGCTCACGACAGCAGTAGTCACTGGAACGGCTGGAAAAATGTGTTCAGCTGATGCGCCCACTGACCTGTGTCCATGGGCCACTGCAGCTCCTCGGGACACAAGTCACCACGCTGCAGGCTCGGCAGTGGGCATGCTGCTCCCGTGACCACCGATCCCTCCAGGTTCCCACGAGGCAAACAAGCTAATGACTTGTTTCTTTATGACAGGAATCATTTACAACAGCCCTTTGAAAACTCCGCCCCTTAGCAGCACCAACTGAAATGAATGCTATGGTAGCTGATGTTAAAGTTCTTTCTTTCTACTTCTGTGTTTAAACAAACTTTACTGCAGACCTACTGTTTAGCAGGTGTTGTCCCAGATTCGAAGGCTACAGCGATGTGTCAGTTGCGGTTCTCCTCCTCCATCCGCTCAGGATAGTGGGTAAGACAGGCAAGGAAGCACTGAAAATACTACAGAAAACAAGAGGCGAATGGGTAAACAAACTGAGGTACAGCCATTCAATGGAATATTATTCAGAGATAAAAAGAAATGAGCTATTGAGCCCTTAAAAGACATGGAGAAACCTTAAATGCCAATTACTAAGTGAAAGGAGCCAGTCTGAAAAGGCTATGTACTGTATGATTCCAACCATCTAACATTCTGGAAAAGGCAAAACTATGGAGACAGTAAAAAGATCAGTGGCTGCCGGGAGTTTGGGGGGGAGGAGGAAGGGATAATGAAGTGGAGCACAGGGGATTTTTATGGCCATGAAACTCTTCTGTATGATGCCATAATGGTGGATACGCGACAATATGCCTTCATCAAAACTCACAGAACTGTACAACACAGAGAGAACTTTAATGTAAACTACAGACTTTAGTTCATAACAAGGTATCAATATTGGCTCATCAAGTATAACAAGTTGACCACACTAGTGGGAGATGTTAATAACAGGAGAAACTACGTGCAGGGGAGAAGAGTATCGGGAAAACTATTTGATCAATTTTTGTACTATTTGATCAATTTTTCCATAAACCTAAACCTGTTCTAAAAATAATATTCATTTAAAATAAGAAATTTATAGGAAAGGTCAGTTTTAGCATCAATTCTGACATTTAACAATATCTAATAATGACTGTTCAATGTTTTACAGACATAGTAGACAATCTTCACAGCAACCTATTACTATCTCGATTTTGCAGATGATAAAACTGAGGCAATGAAGGTAAATTGTTTGTCTAAATCTCCAAATTTGTTATGGTGGCCCAAGTCTGTTTGACTCTAGAACCTAGGTCTTAACCACAATAATCTACTCATGCCTTTTCCCTAGAGAATGCCACATACATGCCTGTGAGAGGAGGGAACAATTAACCCTGCCTTGGGTGGGATGAGGAGAGGAGTCCTTGAGTTCTTACTGAGTTAGGGGCACTAATATTACGTAGACCATGGAGGACTGGATAGTCCACCCCTGTCACGTCCCAGGATAAAATAGATCAGGCCTGAGCTGGACATTTATAGGTAATTAGGGAGCAATGACTCTTCGATATGGAACCCATTACTAGTCATTGTTGATCTAAGAGAGAACAAGTTTTCCTAAAATAACAATAATTTACAAGCAACAATCACTTTAAATAAATGACTGTACAAATTTAATGCCTCAAAGCTAATCTTTAGACCATGAAGCTATGACACCCCCAAGGCTGGCATTAGTCTTCCCAATGCAGACTGTACCAATATCCTACTTGTATATCACAAACCAGCCCCAAGCAATTCCTATGCCAGTAGCCTCACCAATTCAAAATGAAATGTAAGATGCCAAACACCTAATGGTTCAGAAGGATTCTCTCTGCATAAAGATGCACGGCCACAAGATCACCCACCGGTACCCAGCAGTCACGCACTGCAAAGAAGCTAAAGTTAATTTGCTTTCTAATTTTAAAAGGCAAGTCACGATTTAACCTAAGGTAGTGGCTTCACCTACATCTAAATCTCACAGCACTGCATAACTGCTATTTGGTATTATTCAAAATTAGAATTATTTTCCTTAAAAGTTTCCCCAATAGTATTTAACAGTCTGAGTTAGGCCATATCTTATGTATATAGCTAAACTTCTATTAATATGCCAAGCAATAAACCTAAGTAAAATTACTAGTTAAATGGAGCACGGATTAAGGCATCAGAGAATGTCTTATCACTTTTTGATTCCACACAACACCTATGAGAGTAGGAACTTACCAACTATCATTAAACATATCTGATAAATGGGTAAGAAATCACGGGAACACAGCTTACAGCTTTTAGGACTTGGGATCCTATAAACAAAAACTTTCTTGAACATTTTCCTACTTGGAGAAAGTTTGGGTAGGTTCTCGACACCGTTTATAGATTTGGGCCTTGGTCCCTGGAGGCTGTCTTCACTCTGCAAATGCGATAGAATCCATATTTACATCAAACAGATGAGCCATGGCAAATCAAGTCAGTGTCACTTCATGAGGCCAGTTCAGTTTGCTCCTTACATGAAAGACACAAATGCCATGCCTTGACTTAAAGCGCCAGCCATGCGAACAAAGAGGCTTCCACATTGCCAAGTTTAATCAAACACAAACGGGTTTAAAAACATGATACCTTTAAAAAGTTTTAATGGATGGGAGAAAATTATGCTCTTAAAAATGCATTAGAATCCTCAAATTCACAGGGGAAAATATAAATTAAAATATCTTTGTAAACAGATATGAAAAGAATTCGTACAGAACCACAACATTTTGATACTATTTAAACAATAATATCTATCTCAATGTTTAAAAGAATGTAATACGTTAGGAATTGGTTTTTTATCTTTAGTTTAAGATTGAGAATTAAACTACATAATGAAACCAAAAACATTCTCAAAGAATAATGCTGATTTATACAAGAAATTAATGTTATCACATTACCTTCTCTTAATTGATATAGCTATGTTCATAACCATAGAAATACAGAAATGCATAGACTTTTTTATTCTCTTTATTAAGAAATAAAGAGAAATTATACCATTTATCTAATCTCCTTCTTCACAGTCCTCTTTTAGTTGCTGGCATATATTTTTGTCTGAAACAGTAGCAAGCAAAGCGCTTGCAAATGCACCTGAGTTACACTGCAATACTTCAGAAGCACACAGGGATTTGAGCGTCCCATGCAGACACTGTCAGTGTACAGTGCCCTCTGCTGGCCAATTTATTAAACATTGCGATTAACAAAGTTCCCGAGTTTTAATGCAACTTACAATGTGCAGACGAAAAAAATACTGAGATTTTTTGGGAATTAGAGATAGAATTCCAGATAGTCACTGTAATTCCTCTATTAAACAAATGTTTACCTTTACTTAACAAAACAAAAGGAAACTATCTCGTACAAAGAAATATCCCTTAAAAAAAACAGAACACATTTAGAGAATTAGATTTCTTATGGACACTTCAAGTCCCAGGTCAAAAGTTACCCTATCTGTAACCTCCTTCTCAAAACAACTGTGTTTCCTCAATATTCTCATGGCCTCTGAACAGTCGCACTGACCATGTGAACTGTCATCTTTCAGCTTCTATCTTCTCCATTGGAACCATGAGGCCATCCACGGCAGAGGCACGTGTTGCTCATCTTTGAAACCCTGAACATTATAAACATTCAATATATGTCTGCATGGTTTTTTCAAAAGTAGAATTAACCAAAGGGCCAGAATGAGCACTCCTGCAATAAGCCTCCTGGTGATAGATTTAGAAAGTTGTCCTGGGCTCCAGAAGTATAACGATTTTTATTAAAAGAGGTGATGAAGAACACAATATGTGTAGCATACTAAACTTGTGGTTGTGTATTCATTAATTTTAGAAAAGAAAACAAGTACAACATTGTGCTAAGATTTTGCAGGGTTCCCGTCTGACACTCCCATTTGAGTTCCAAGCCAGATTCTTTGGTCCAGAGGCAAGGAGGGGAATGGAAGGAAGAGAAGGCACTCTTGTGGGACAAGGTGGGGTAGACCACTGGGAACAGGCAGAGGCAGACCTCTGTGACACAGACAAGGGGGGAGGCAGGCCGCTGGGACAAGGGAGAGAGCATTCTGAGGTCCTCTTTAGGGTTCAAGTTGACTTGATTTTATCTGGAGTAAAACAAAAGTCACTTTAAGAAATCCTTGATGCATTCCCAAATTCACTGCAGCATTATTCACAGCAGCCAAGACACGGACACAACCCAGATGTCCATCAATGGATGAATGGATAAAGAAAATGTGCTATGGGGCTGGGCCTATGGCTGAGTGGTTACAGTTCCACATGCTCCACTTTGTCGGCCCAGGGCTCTAGGTTCAGATCCCGAGTGCAGACCTACTCCACTCATCAGCCATGGTGTGTAGGCATCCCACATACAAAATAAAGGATAAAGGAAGATTGGCACAGATGTTAGCTTAGGGCTAATCTTCTTCAAGCAAAAAAAGAGGAGGATTGGCAACAGATGTTAGCTCAGAGTGAACCTTCCTCAAACAAAAACAAAAACAAAAATGAGCTCATAGGCTCAGAGATACAGATAATAGATTGGTGATTGCCAGAGGTGGGGGTGGGGGGTCGGCAAAATGGGTGAAGGGGGTTAAAAGGTAAAAACTTCAGGTATAAAATAAGTAAGCTCTGTACAGCATGGTAACCATAGTTAATAATACTGTATTGTATATCTGAAAGTTGCTAAGAGAGTAAATCTTAAAAGTTATCAGCAGAAGAAAAAAAACTGTATCTATCTGAGGTGATAGATGTTAACTAGACTTATTGTGGTGATCATTTCGCAATATATACACATATCAAATCATTATATTGTACACCTGAAACCAGCATATGTGCCGCCAAAGCGAGCGCCACCTGAAACTAACGTCATGTTATATGTCACTGATATCTCAGCAAAAACAAATAAAATCTAAAAAAATAAATTTGAGCAAAATTTGCAAATTAAAATACTTTATTGAAAAAGGAATAATTCTTGAGACGAAATAACTTAAAAAATAAATTTTATTTTAAAATACAAAAATAAAGCCTTGAGACTCACACCCTGCAAGGTGCTATAGGAAGCACTGGGAAGACAGAAAGATAAACCAAATCTTTGTCAATGACTATTTAAACAATATACCAGGAGCTCTTTCAAGTAAGAAACAAAAGTTAGAAATTATAAAGGTAAAATTGTGTGATTTGACTACATAAAATAGCAAGTTTTTACTGTGCAAAACAATATGACTTAAATGTCAAAACACAAGTGACAAACTGGGAAAGTTTTTGCAACATATATGAAAAGTCTAAATTCCTTATTATTTAAAAAGTGTTTATGCAAATCAGCAAGAAAAATACCAGCTGTATAATAAGACACACATGGGCAATTTTCAGAGAGAATGGAAACACAGATTGTTTTTAAGCATTTGTGAATATGCTCAACCTCACTAATGATTAATGCAATGCAAATAAGACACATTTTTAATCTAACAACTATCCAATGGATAAAAACAAAAATATTTTGTAATATTTGGGTATTAAAGAGGCATGGGCAAGCAATCTCTCTAAATATATTTTTGGCAAGAAAAGAAATTCCTACAACATTTACAGAAGACAAGTTTGGCAATATTTATCATAATCAATTTACTAATAGGCCCACACATATCTAGGCACTTATCCTACACTCTATTCACACTGGTACAAAGATACTCGATGCATCATAAGTTGTAACAGCAAAAAAACTAGAAAAGACCTAATGGTCATCAGAGGAAGCTGAATAAATAAATCTTGG
Source organism: Equus quagga (assembly GCF_021613505.1). Taxonomy (NCBI): domain Eukaryota; kingdom Metazoa; phylum Chordata; class Mammalia; order Perissodactyla; family Equidae; genus Equus; species Equus quagga. The sequence goes on from NC_060275.1 coordinate 8,211,418, forward strand.
TACATCCATACAATAGAATTCTACACTGACATTTGGAGTGGGAGTAGAATTAGATATACCAATATGGGAAGATTTCTGAGACACTGTCATTGGACAAACGTGCAGAACAAAGAATATCATACACTCCCATTTTGTGTTTATCTTTTATGTAAAGATATACGTGCTTGTTTATCAACAGGATGGCTCTGGAAGAGTATGGAATGCCCCTGGGAAGTGGGGCTGGAGAGGAAAGAATGGGGGGAGACAGGTTCCACTGCATAGTATGTATATTCTGGTACTGCTTGGTCATTTTTGACCATATTTTTAGATTACACTTCCAAAAAATAAATTTTATAAACTATAGTAAGAAATAAAAAAGAACTATCTCCAGCAATTCCACATCTACAAGGTGAATTGCATACATACAGTAACAACGAAGTCTTTCTGTCGTAGCCCCTAATTTGTGAAATGTAGCAAATAGGGTACAACGATGGTAAGGCTGAGAAGACTAGCACATAGCTTCAGGGCAAGGGGCTTATGGTTGTTTGAGAAAGAGGATGGGATGTAGGAACCTGGGCAGGCTGCTCAGCCCCTCATGGCCCCCGCTACCTGGGAAGTAGAGCATTCATAGCCAAAGTGCTGGCCTGAGGACTCGTCCAGTGGTGCTGAGGGGGTCTTTGAATGTAGCACAGAAAACTGCTCTGGGGCAGCCATCCTCAGCTGCTCCGGGGCTGTACACTGTGCTTAACAAATGCCCTAGTTCTGCTGGGGAATGAGGCCCGTGTGGCTCCAGTACAGCTGGAGGAAAGGCAGCACGGAGGCTGAGACAGCCCCGCACGGCCCAGGCGGGATGCTGAGAAGAGGCCTCATGTTGACGGGTGCCTTGACCATCAGCACGTGAGTTTTTCCTAAGGGCATCTCTATCCAGGCAAAACATAAAGTCTGATGGGCTGCAAAGTTTATGTGATTTAGGCATTATTTTAAAACAACTTAAAAGAAGCAAACACTGCTGACAATATAGGAATATACATGAATGATTTCTAACGAGTTTATCAACTATCTCCAAACTTTTGGACTGTGGGTCCCTAATCATAAAAAAAAAACTTTCAGTATAGACCTGTTTTCTATGTATATACACATAAATATACATATTTATCACTGTATCCAATATTATGCACATTATAAAACAGATACAAAACATAAATTTCTAAAGTTTAAGATGAACTATAAAGATAAATAGCAGTTTTACTATTTTCACGCTTTGGAAACCATGTAACAGAAGCTGTAAATAATGCTTCTCACAGTTTTGGCATTTACATACTAGTAATGGGTTTTTGGTGCATACAAGGACCACCAACTTTCGTGAAATTTTTAAGAAGAGTTATAACAATTTTTTTAAATAAATCAACATTAAATGTGAAATAATTTCTCTTTCCTGTCATTGAAAAGGATGATAGCCTGCAGCTCAGCAGACTGCCTGATTCACAGAACAGTGGGTCAGTCTACGTCTAATAAATAGAATATTCATAGTCTTCTAGAAAGACAGCAATAGTCTGATGACCATCAGCTACTTCTAGAAAGTTAGCACGATCATGGATTCAGAAATTGTGAAGAAATTCTTACTACAAATCACTTACAGGACTGGAGAGATACTAAAACGAAGACCTGTCATACTCAAAAGCTGGAAGTTTGAATTACCGAAATTCAGGAAGTCACAGAAAACAGATTCCTAATCCTCTCTTTGATTTGGCTCTGGAAAATATTTCTTCATGCTCTGTAGCAGCATCAAGATATGGTTGATAAATATTCACAATAAGACTTCATTGATATCTTTCTCTGAGTAGTAGAGAAAATCATCAAGGATTGGGAAAGAGTTAAGTTCTCAGTGGCCGAGCTATTTGTGAACCAGAGTTGTGTCTCTGTAATAAATTCTAGTATTATAATCTCAACAGTAAAAACTGTGATCATGCAGTCAAAGGTGACAGACTCAGGCTAGTCCAGAAACTAATATATCCTTAAACTACCTGATAATCATAGAATCATCTTTACTGGCTTTATCAATAACATGAAGAAAAGTTTTTATCTCAATGAAAATTTATATAATAACTTTCCCAAAAGCAGACAATGTATTTTGGTGTAAAAAATAATGCAGTTTCATAGCCTGTTTCTTCACTCAAAATAATGTAAAGAAAAGCACTCAATGACCATTATTTCATCTTATTCACACTTTTCACTATTTCCTTCAAGAATAGGTCAAAATCATGAGTCCTGTTGTTGATCACTAACTTTTCTTTTTGAATAAACATTGCCCTGTGGGTGTAGTTTCTTTATTTTATATCAAAACTCTTGTTCACTCAACACTTTTCTGCTGCCTTAAAAATACTAGTCCTACTGATGCTGTTCCCGGCTCCATCACAGCTCCCAGAGCAATTGTGAACTAAACAAACGAAAACTCTGCATGATGTGTTTTAAGGAAAAAGAAAGGAACAAAAGTTATCCAGCACCCTCCCTTCATTACCATTTATGGAACACACATGCCCAGAGCTGTTCTATACTTGGCACTTAATGTCAAGGGTTTTCCTCAGACGTAAAGCATGTATCTACGAGCACAGACACAGAGAAGTCCTCAATGTTCAAGTGTTGGCACTCATACTACACAACCTCCAATGCTGGTTTGAATGTTCAACGATGGAATCTTGTCAATACTTTGATCGCCTTGTTCCCTGGACAAAAATGCGTCTATTTTTACAGCTGGTTTTATAAGCATCTTGACAATCAAATGAATAAATTGTACCCTTTTCTCTTTAAGGAATTCACCTTTCTATGATCCCTCTGTAGCTTTGGTCTCTTCTCCAACATTAGCAAAAAAATAATAATAATAATTTTTTAAAAAAAAATCTTTAATTTGTAGCTATCCTAAAAATGTTCAATTGCTTTACAAAAAAATGATGGTGACTTGTTTTAAAATGAGTCAAAGTTTTGACGGGTTGATGCCACCACTGTCATATGTATATGTCTTGTAATATGGATTAGATAACATTATCTATCATCTTATTTATCTTTGCAACACATAAACATTTATCACAATACAATGTACCTAGCAGGATCTCAATAAATATTAATCAAATCAGTGAATTGGTTTGATTGGTTGTGACTACAAATTACTTAGGCGCTGCAAAAAATTATTCTGGATATTGAGAAAAGTGAAAATAAGGAGCTAGTAAGAGGTGAAAGAAGGCATTGTGAATGCAATTACAATTCATTTATTCACTCACTCATTCATAAGGTAAGAGACATACTGAATACCTCCGCTCTTGTTCCACCACTCACTGGCTGTGACCTTTGGTAGATCCTGTCTCATTTTAGCTCATACTGTCCTCTCTGCCATGAATGTTCACTCTACTCCCACCACCAACTTTCAGCACAATCCTTTAATCTACCTAGACAACACCCAAATGAAAATATCTGAAACGCAAGGGAGAGTCAGTGCCAAAAACGCAAGAGATAAAAAAAATTGTCGAGCATTATACAGACATAAAACATTATTTTATGATATACTGTAGCCTTTACCAGCAACTAAATATGACTCAGTCCATAAATTATACCCTGCCATCCATGGACCAATAAAACTCATTTTCTCCTTAGCCCCACACAGTGTTCCTCTGGAGCAAGTTCCTCCTGAATCCTCTTTAAAGATATCTTGGAGGTATCAAAGGCTATAAGAGTCAGTCTTGATCAAAAAGAGATGATCTCTTTCTATGTGCTGACTACTTCCTTTGACCCATCATTTTGACCCCCAATAATAGCCAAAACAATTGCATACATTTATTGAGAATGGACTATGTACCAGGAGCATCACCATTTAAGCCTCACAGCAATCCTATGAAGGTGGCACTTTCATTGTCCCCATTGTAGGCAGGAGGAAACTGAGGCTTTGTGAGGCTTAGTAATTTGCCTAGGGTCTTACAGCTAGTACACAGCAACACCAGAATTTTAACCCAAGTCTGTCTGGTTCCAAAGTTTGAAATCTTAAACATTAATTTATATTGCCAGTGGTCCCATATAACTCCACTCGGAAATGCCTTCTTCAGTTCACCCCCACATATGCATTGCCTCTCTCAACTGCAACCATAATTACCAACCACACAGTTCAAGATTCAGGGTCCAGAACGTCTCTAGTCAGAATCTTTGTCAAAAATAGCCCCTAAATTGATACCATCCTCTTTTTCATCCGGAGGCTCATTCCAAAAATAGTAGAGATTTTGGACAACAGCATTCTTTTTTCTCTATATAGATATTAACATCTTAAATATCAGTGATGATTGCATGTTAACATGGAGAAAAAAATAGACACAAAATGCTCTGAAACTTCTGCCTGCAGTGAAATGCATAAGCTGAATGATGATTAGTAAATAAGAAAGCCACATTAAAGAAAATAGGTTTAATAAAATGTTGATGAGCTCTCTTTCTCCAAAGGTTAATAACCAGGAACACATCCAAGCTGGTATTTCATTGGTACCTCTAAGTTGTAAACATGAAACTTACTTCTCAAACTCTGAGACTGTTCATCAACCAGAATTCAGCGCTCATTAAATTAGTGCTGCTTTGTTGCCATTAATGGCAATAAAAAACAACATTTACACTAATCATGAACATAAGCTGATCAGGGAATGAATTTCTTCTAAATCATCTTGCTCACAAAAGATGATCTCCTTATGAGAACTATAATTCTATAGAATTATTAGCTGTATTTTTTTAAGAGAGCATCAATTTCTCCTTCAGGACATTTGTGTCTTTGGTATTGAAGAAAGAACTGGATTAATCCTATATTAATCCTGAGAGCTATAATCCTCCTTTTATTTTCAAATCCATGTCAGTGCAGTGTGAGCAGCATTTAAACAGCTATCCCCTCTCCTATCTGCCGATGTTTTACATGCCAAAGAGGTTTTCCCAAGGACTCTGACCATCCTAACATCACACTTACCCCGGTCCCTGGAGTCTTCTGAATCTGTCCAAAAAAGGAGAGAATGATTTCACAGTGGCTCCTAGCCCTGATCATCGTAAGTTACTGCCAGATAACCTCCGGCATTGTGCAGTAGCTTAGGAGTCCCGACTGCCAGTGGCTGCTGCCAATGCTGGGTCTCAGCAGAAGCCTTTGCTCCCTCCACAGCAGGAAACTCCTACTTGGTTTATCAACTGGAACTGCCAGCAGGCATCTGCTGTAGGTACGGAGTCTCAAAAGTGCAATAACAGAACCGGAGGCCTCCCCTACATAATTGAATCTGAGCGTCTGGGAATTTGCTCCTTCGACTCTGGACCGCAGGTGAGCTTGACCCTCTCCTTCGCTTACATCTGTAACTGAATCAAGTCTCGTAATTATACCTGGAGTCATGCCAACGCCATCTGTATCTTACAATTGGGACTTAACTAAAGGAAGTAGATTCCTTTTCATCCACAGGACCTCTTGTCAAACTGACCAGCCCTTCACTTTCACCAACTTTTATGATATTATAATTATAATTACCATCAACAGCAAACTCCCTCAGAGAACCTATTCTATGGAGGGTGGTATTCTACGATTTCCCAAAGATCAAAGCTTAGCAAACCTTCTAGGACTCTTGGGAATTCTCCATCAGGCATGCAAACACCGGCACCTCCATAAGAATCCGCTGGAGAGAAAAAGAAAACAATTTATTCATTCTCTATCATTTAGACAAATTTCAATAAAAATTCTTAAGGAAAACTGCAGGAAATGTCTCAATCTTGAAACAGATTTTAAATAAACTACCCATGCACACAGTACGCACACTAGCGTACACGTACAAAATCCTAGCTTTGAATCTCCATCATTTTACTCGATTATGATTCTTTCAAAGAACAAAAAGTCATTCTTTTCAGAACTGCGAGGGAATGAGCAATGACGAAACGCTTCTGCTCAGGTGGAGAGCTTTCAGGGAGGCCGTCCAGGAGTACACGTCTGTTAGCAGTGGCCCGTCGTGCACACCATATTGGGATGGAGCACACTCACCTTCTTCCTGTCCAAACCCCGATAAACAGTTGCAAATGTACAACTAGATGCTTGATCATTTGCAAAATCTCCACCTCTCACCCACTGAAGGCATAGCTCAGTGTCCTCAAAAGTTTGGCTGAACATAAAATTAGTCGCATTTGCACTGCACCCGAGGAAAACTGGACTGTGACTGCCTGAGCTCTCAGAGGGTTCCCCAGCTGAGGGACCTGAGGTGTCTTCTTTGCGTACCCCCTCCTGTTGTTGGAGCCTGATGGGAGTCATGCCTGAGGGTCCCTGTCAACCTGGAGCCTACCTGCCCAGCAATTAGCTCAGGCCACTCCTAATTTGGGAGAGGAGGGTAGTGGGGCCAGATCCTAGCCTGGCTCACTGGAGTAGAGACTTCTGCAAGATCTTGACTCAGAATCAGGAATTGGCATCATTTGTGGCTGATACGCTTGGGAGACATAACAGCCACCCCAGCAAACTTCTCCCAAACCAATCCTTATTCTTCTTTCCTTTTCCTTATCTACTCCTGCCTAACCTCCACATTTGACATTTGACCTTAACAGATGAGTCACTCCTTGCCCTCTTCTTGCTCCCCTCCACCCAGGCTCAGCACCCTCCCTCACCTTTAGATTGCTTCTGGAAAAGAGGTGGAGCCACACAGCCTCCTGACACAGCCCAATGTGGCGTCAGGTGAATGCCCACTACAGCACCAACCGACATGATACCTTTGGAAAGACTATCTACCTGAGAAGTAGGTGTTTCCTTCTGGTTGGTTGCTTGCTTGTGTTCTAAGAAAACCTCATACTAATGGGAGTCACATGAATAGCAAAAGTCTTTAATTAAGAAAGGGAGTCATTCTCCAAGGGGTTGCTCCTAATTATATTTTGCATTTTAACACTGATGATCCTTAATCTTTGTTTAGAACAGTGGTTCTCGATCTTGGCTATACAACAGAATTACCCGGGGAGCATTTAAAACCTGATGCCCTGGCCACACGCCAGAGCAATTAAGTCAGAATCTCTGAAGGTGAGACACAGGCACCCATGGTTTTCAAAGCTCCCAGGTGACTCCACTGTGCAGCCAAGATCAGGAGCCACTAGTTAAGAAGAACCTTCCTTAACTAGTTAACCTTCTTTGTTAAACCTTTTATTTCAGCAATTTTACATATACTGCAATATATTTTCTTCATGTGAAAATTATAAAGACCATAATAACTAGTACTTTTATTAAGAGTTTATTCTGCCAGAAGCATTAGATATATAAAAGTTAAGGATGACCATTTCAATCAAAATGAAGTAAAAAACATTACATTAGAAAAACCACTGGGATTTCAGGTTTGTGAATATCTACACACTGGAATATTTCAAAAAGCATAGACGATGTTTCAAAGGATAAACATCAAACTTCTAAAGATGATCCGACCTGGGGTGTGGAACGAGATAAGAAAGAACGGTCTTTTATCTATTTTTTTAATATTCTTCACCTCTAAAATTATTATAAGAAACATTTTGAAATTGAAAAATACAAAATCAATAAGGAAAATTTCTTTGCAATTTGGGATTTTGAGCTAGAAGTTAGGACTTGGGTTTGTAACCTAAGGCTTTCCAGGGATAAAATATGGACAACTAACTTGATAAAAGAAATAACCACTTGATACCTTGGAAGAGCAAGATTCTGGCAGATTAATATACATGGGCAACAGAAAAATCACTTTTTAAAAGTAGCCAAATCTACCAATTGAGAATAAGCAAGAGTAATTATTTACAGTTATACAGGAGAATTATCTGAAGTTAAGGGCCAGAATATTAAATTTGTAAAAGATTTTAACTCAGGCAGGAAGGTGGCAGGGAGGGAAAGAAAACGACAGGGACTGGATAAAAGGCCAGGCAGCATAAAAACGCAAGAATTAAATACAGTTGAGAGCTGGCTGAGCAGTCTGGGTACCACCACAGTCTCTGTCACAACTCCAGAAATCGTGAGAAAGATGAGGAGACAAAGATTTTCACCTACAGTTAAAAGTCATCAGATGGGAGAAACGGGGAAGAGTTGAGAGTCTTTATGGTCAACACTCAGCACTCAGCTCTCATCTGTGAGATTCGGCCCAGGACACCAGACCCCTGCTAGGCACACACCCTGATGCTCAGAGAAGAAGCACAAAGAGAATAAACTTCCCTTTCTTTTTTATTTTATTGTATTTTTTAATAAAAATTGTATATGTGTATAACATGATGTTTTGAAATTCGTACACATAGTGCAATGATTACCACAGTCAGGCTAATTAACATCCATCTCCTCCCATAGTTACCAATTTGTGTGCGCACACAATCAAAGCATTTGAGACTACTCTCTTAGCAAGCTGCCAATATACAACACAGTGATATTAACTATAGTCCCCATGCTGTACATTTGTGACAACACAGATAAACTCAGAGGACATTATGCTAAGTGACCTAAATCAGACACACCAAGAAAAATACTGCATAATCTCGCTTAGATGAAGAACCTAAAAAAGTCTAATTCATAGACACAGAAAGCAGAGCACTGGTTACCAGGAGCAGGGAGGTAGGAGAAATGGGGAGATACTGGTCAGAGTACAAAGTTACAGCTCTGTAGGATGAATAAGGGCCCCATCTTCTCGAATAGGGTTTGGATACTCACAGCGCAATCTGGCAGAGCTTGGGGGAACAGAGAAGCCAGAAGCACTAAGTGTGGAGGCTGAGCTACAACACAGAAGGACCGCGGGATCCTGCAACCACCGAGAGAGGCACAGGCCCAAGAGGCAGAAAGGAGGTCCAAGAAACAAAGGAAGGAAGCAACGCATCATGGTGGGTCTTCAAATCCCCAGTCTGCATGTGATCCTAAAATTTCCTAGCCTTCCCAAAAGCCAGGGTGGAAGACACTGATGTATTTATTGCTTTATGCAGCTCAGGACTACGGAAAGTCTAGAAAGCAGTGAAGCGCATTAGTAGACACAGCTCCCAGAGGCTTGGGGAGCTGAGACTCAAGATGCAGGGCACTACGGCAGAGCGCAGGGCAGTTTCTCATAGGGAAGTTCACCACCTACCTGCCTTAGCAACATCTGGGATGCTTGTTAAGAACACCAGTTCCTGGACTCCTTTCCAATCCTCCCGAACCAGAAAGTCAAGGGAGCAGGGCCAGGAATCTGAATGTGTAACAAGCATCGCAGTGATGTTTATCAACTTTCAGTCGCACAGCCGAAATGGTGGTGGCCGGAATCAGCTGTAACCAGATAAACCTGGCTGAGATGCTGCTCGGCCTCTGGGTCCTCGCGTGACTCCTGCAAGTCACTCAACATTTCCAAATTTCTAATGCCTTCACGACAGTCACTGGCACAGAGCAGTCCTCAGTGAACGATAAATAAACCCCATTTGTTCCAGTGGGCGGAAGCAGCCGTGGCCTGCCTGCCTTCTCCCCCTCACACAATCTGTCTAGGGGCACCCACTGCACCAGTTCTTCCAATTTACTTTGACGTACTCTGATTCTTCTGATTTCTAGAACACTCAGTAGATTTTTAATATCTTTATGGAGATGATGTAAACAAGTCATACTAGTGTAAAGACCCAGCAAATTTTTCTCATTTAGGAAGCAAGAATAAAGCAACAGAAAATGCCCTGTTTTTGCCTAGTCGCAATCAAAGAAACATTTCATTGTTTCTTTCTAAGTTATCTCAAACTAAACCCCCTCAATAATACCTGTACCATCTTCCATATCATATTCACAGACTGACAATGCACTGATAAGAAATCTTAATTTCAGTAATGAACCATTTACTTTTATTGGGAAAAATTTAATTTTTAAAGTATTCTTCTAAATATGTAGATTAAATAGCATCTTTCTAAGCATTTGAGGAAAACTATACACAAGACATCGCAGAAATTTGTTAGAAATTATTTAAATATGCATAAACTGGAACTAATTAGATACACAAGAATTATAAGTTAATAATCGAGATGTGGGAAATGTGCATTTTCCATGCACGGATCCAAAGGTGTGAGGGTGCGTGGAGACGGGAAGCACAAGAGCTGGGAATTTGGTGGCAGGGTCCTCACAGCTCTGCCCTGGCTCCCTTGGGACAGTGCACAAATCACCTTTCCAGTCTGATGATGATTTGATGCGTCAACTTGACTGTGCCATGCGGTGCCCAGATAGTTGGTTAAATATTATTCTGGGTGTATCTGGGAGGGTCCTTCTGGATGAGCATCTGAATCTGTAGACTCAGTCAGGCAGACGGCCCTCCCTAATGTGGGTGGGCGCGATCCAACCCACTAAGGCCCTGAATAGAACCAAAAGGCTGAGTAAGGGAGTATTCGCTCTGCGAGCTGGGACATCAGCCATCTCCGGCCTCAGGACTCAGGCTCAGCCCGGCACTTCCTGCACCAGCCCTCCTGGTTCTCACACCTTCAGACTCAGACTGAAACTATACCATCCCCTCTCTTTGCTCTCCAGCTTGACAATTCCTTATAATAAATATATACACTACTATAAATGTTATACTATATTATATAAATATATAATAAATTATTATTATAAATATATGTCCTATTGGTTCTGTTTCTCTGGAGAACCCGGACTAATACACTGAGCCTGTGTCTTAATTTTTAAAATGAGGAAATCACGTCAGTTGCTCTTCAAGACCCTTTTCATTTGCACGTTCGGTGGGATTTGAATACTGGCTGCTCCTGATCCGGTGACTCAAAGTTTTTCAATGTCTTAGCATAACCAATTAGTACGTGTGACTGTGAGGGACTTATCAGCCCTCTCTGGTGCTTAGTTTCCCCATAAAACAGACCTATTATTAACAAACCCCCTTGTATTGTTAGAGCTTTCCAGGAACATCCTCTTTTGGAATGTAGGCCTCCTATGCATTTGCCACTTTGTGGACCTTTCCTTAAATTAGTTAAAGCCTATGTATTTTAAGTACAGACCTGGCAAACTGAACTTCATTAAAATGCAGTGGTTTGAAAATAAGGACAAACGCTATGTTTAAAATTAACACTGTGACTGAATTTTAGCAACATATTTTAAAATGATGGGTGGATTGCTTCTTCGTGGACCCCTCTTCAGTCCCTCAAAGCCTGCAAGCTCTTAAAAAAAAGAAAAACCTCAGGACTGCTCATCAAATTACGGAGTTCTGTAGGACTTATTCCAGTCTGTGTTGCTGCAGGTGAACTATTAAAGACCCACTGTTCAGGGAGATGCTTCTCTCTGGATCATTGCAGGAAATACCAGTTTTAGCAGAAATCCTCGGCCTGCTGGAACAACTCCCACTTCCCTTCTGTGCCACTACCTTGCCTCAGTGGCAAGAAGTTCTAACTCTTGACTTCCCTATTTAGCTAAGAATCCTCCTTTTCTTCCCTATTGGGTCTTTATTCATTCCGTCAATTATGCATTGGGTGACACAGGATAGGCGCTGTTCTAGGTGAATCCATGAATCATCAGTGTTTTATTCATCAGTGAATAAAACAAAGCAAGACTCTTGCCCTCTACATTCCAGTGGGGGAGAGACAGGCAACAAACCTAATCAATAAGTAAACTAATAGAATACTAGAGGGTGATGAGTGCTACGCAAGAAGCAAAAAGTAGAACAAGGTAAGAGGGATTGGGAGTGTGGGAGGGGAGCTGGTGCGGGTGGGAAAGGGATGGGATTCACATGGGGTAAGCTATTGCCAGATCTTCCAGTCACTCCCATCAGTAAGTGACCAGCCTGGCCCACCTAAACTCGCTACAGATGTTATATGTTAGCATGTCTTTTAAACTGTAAAGCTTTGTAAAAATAAAAGGATCCATTATAATAACCATCACTACCTAATTTAAATAGAGGCACAAAGAATAATTGGAGATCTCTCTCTCTTTCACGTGCACACACACACACATACATAACTCTGGCCCATTCCCATGACCAGACTTCTTTACCCACAGTATTCTTCAATGCCACACATCAGCTTTGAGGAAGCGATTCTCCTGTGGGTTTTCTGTTTCCTATATTCAGCACGGCCTGGGACTCCGACCTTCTCCCCGTCCCTTCTGAGGCCAACATCTTTGCCCATGAGCAAGACTGCAAAATTACTTTCAGATTACACTACACTGGTATAATGAGGACAGTTTTAAGGCCTTCCAAAGCCAAGTCATGTTCCCTTTTATAACCCGCTCTTTCAAATAAGCTTCAATAGGACTTCTGCTCAATTTAGATAGGTAATTGGCAACTGGGCATATTTAGGACGTTTTGTATTGTTTTTCATAACATGCAGGGAAAACGATTGATCATTTTTCCATCCCTAAACCAATGATGATTTTTGCCTTAAGCGTTGTGCTTCTCCTCTGTGATTTAGCTAATTCCTTCAATAATGCTTCTTTTACCTGCTAGGTTGGCTGACCATTATGTCCTGGAACATCTGATTGCTTGGCTTACATCTCAGACATGTCTCCACTGAACCTCCTGATTGCTCAGACCCCTGGTTCTCTCAGCTCCTTTCCTTTCTGGTGGATTTTAAACTTCTGAGACTTTGAACTTTCCTCTCCCTCTGAAGTGGCCATAACCCGTTATATGTAACAGCATTAATGCTGACACGGATAAAGAATTAGCCCTGAGGCTGGCAAAAGTCCTGTCGTTCTGAAATCCCCACTAATAAGACTGTCCTGCAGTTAAACGGCTATAACAAACAGTAATAGCCTATCCACATCCATTACACAGCAGGAGGCCCGCTGCTTTTATTGACTGGCAGAAAACAATTCCCATTTTATGAAACAGTAAAAATTAAATTGAGTGTAAACTCTCCCAAGGTCATTGCCTCTAACCTCATAACATCAGCAGTGAGGGTTGTAAACCCCACCATGTACCATTTGATCCAGAAGAAGCCAGAGAGTCAGTTCCTGCGCTCCGTGTGTGTGTGCTGCATCGCATCGGAGCTGGGCTGGGCGCTGCCTCCCACGGAGCGTGGTGTCAGGAAATGGCAGGAATGCTCTTTCCCCACAAGTCTGGCAGATGCCTTGCTGAAAGCAATTGCTGCCTGCCCAGCCCGCCAACTAACGTGCACGTGTCTGTGTCATCTTGAATCATCTTTGGACCTACATTCTTGGTGGCACAAAGAGTAATCGCTCCCATATTGACTGACCCATCAATGTGATCGCCAGCCTCTCACTCTCCTCCAGGTTACCCTAGGACCCTCCAGGGAGAACTCAGTAAGATCCTAACAACTGACAAATTGATAGCCACGAGCTTCTCAATTATAAAGACCTATCATCTCTTTTGCAACTATGTGGGAGGAGGGGGGGAAATACTGAGCAAACTCTAAGACAAAAAAGGAAATCAAAAGGTGATCTAGCCCAACTCCCTTCTTCCCACCAGAAATGCCCCCAAAGCTATCCCAGATAAAAGTATCAGAATTATAAAAACATGGGGAAATGCTCTGATAAAATAAATAGGTAAATTCAATGAAATGTCTATCAAAATCAAAGCAGGCTTTGTTGTAGAAATTCACAAGCTGATCCTAAAATGTATGTTTTAATAATGCAAAGGACAAAAAACAGCCAAAACAATTTTGTAAAGAAGAACAAAGTTGGAGGACTTACACTACCCAATATCACCATGACCATAAAGTCACAATAAACAAGACAGGTGGTACTAGCATAAGGATAGGAACATAGATCGATGGAACAAAACTGAAAGTCCCAAAATAAATCTCTACATTAATGGTCACTTGATTTTTGACAAGGGTGCCAAGACATTTCAACAATTGAATAGCCACATGCAAAAAAAAGAACTGAAACCCTCATCACACACCATACACAAAATTAATGGATTATATATCTCACACTAAGAGCTAAAACTATAAAACTTCTAAAAGAAAACCTAAGAGAAAATTGTAGTGACCCTGAGTTGGGCAAAAAGTTCTCAAATACGATACCAGAAGCATGATCCATAAAAGAAAAACTTAATAAATTGTACTTCATTGAAATTTAAAACTTTTGCACCTGAAAAGACAGCACTAAGAAAATGAAAGCCAAGTCATGAACTGGGAAAAAAACACTTGTAAGTCATATACCTATAGAGGAATTGCATCCAGAATAGACAAAGAATTCATAATTCAATGGTAAGAAGACAATTCAATTTTTTTAATGGGCCAAAGATTCAAACAGACATTTCACTAACGAAGATACAGCAATGGTTAATGAGCACATGAAAAGCTTCTCCACACCATTAATCATCAGGGAAATGCCAATTAAAACCGCAATGAGAACCACTACACACTAGAATGTCTATTATGAAAAAGATAGACAATAATAAGTGTTGACAAGGATATGGAGAAACTTGAACCCTCATACATTGCCCATGGGAATGTGAAATGGCGCAGCCACTTTGGAAAACAGTCTGGCAATTTCTTAAAAACTTAAACAAAAATTTACTGTACAACCCAACAATTAAACTCCTAGGATTTTACCCAATAGAAATGAAAACATATGTCCACACAAATATATGTACATGAATGTCCATAGCAACAATATTCATAATAACCCAAAACACGTGGACAGATAAACAAAATGTGGCATATCCATACAACACAATGCTAATCTGCAATAAAAATGAACTATTGATACATGCTACAAAATGGACGATCCTCAAAAATGTGTGCTAAGTGAATGAAGCCAGATACAAAAGCCTACACACTGTATGATTCCATTTATCCAAAATATCCAGAAAAGGCAAATTTATAGAGACTGAAAGCACATCAGTGATTGCCTAGGAATGATGGGGACAGGAACAAGAATTAACTGCAAATAAGCAGGAGGTCACACTTGGAGGGACGGAAAGGTTCCCACACTGGACTGTGGTGATGGATGCACAAGTTTATACATTTGCTAAAAACAACTGATTACATTTACAGTGGGTGGATATTATGGTGTATAAGTTATATCTCAATGACGTTGTTTAATAAAAAGCAATCTCTATATGTGGTATATCTTGAATATTATATTAGATATGAATACGTGTTTCAAAATAATGGAAGACAATACTTCCAAAATATTAACAGTGGTCACCTCTTTTTTGTGGACTCATGGGTGATTTTGTTTTCTTTATTATACTTATCTGTATTTTTAAGTACTCTATAAAAAGCATATATTCCTTTTTATAATCAGAAAAATAAGATTCTTTGCAAGCAAGATAGGACCTCTACTAAAAACAATATCAGGAGCCAGGAATGTAACAGCTTCCTCTAAAACATGTTCTAGTAGCTCACAACACCTGACTTTGATAATCGGTCCTATGTGTCGGTATCATACCAGTTCCTAAAATACTGTAAGAATCAATTTGCCAACTGTACCTCTCACTCCGCCACAAAATAAAATCTATGCACGTAAAATCTGCCATCGACCCATCCCAACCTGCCCCATCTTCCAGCTCAAGATTCTATCTTGCACTGAACCCAGCCCACCTCCCCTCCTCTTGGGAGTTCATCCCGTTGGTCACTTCCACACAGATCCTTCTGCATTTTATGATGGCAGCAGAAACTCCACTGATCTCCCCTGGCCACCCTTTCAGAGCTGGGGGCAAAATGGAGAACGTGGGGCAGTTGGCAGTCTGTACTCAACAACAGTACCCCAGCTACTGAGGGAAGGGAATCAGGAGGCAACGGGAAAAGCCTGGAGCTGCAGAGGAGACGTAACAGGCCCAGCTAGGCGGACCCCTGCAGACCTCTGCCAGCCCTCAGTGCTGTTCATCTCCCGCCTTCATCTCCACTCTTCCCCTCCAGCTCAGTGACTTGGGCCTTAGCTGCCAAATCCAGAGACCAGGCTTCGAGGAGGCCAGACTGAGTGCAAAGTGCACTAATCTCTCCTGTGAGTGACGGAGAGCAGGACATACCACCCCAAAATATGAGGTCACTTTGGTATATCGATTCTTTGAGCTGAAGGCACCTGAAAAGCAGCCAGTCCCAGGCGAGGCTTTCTCTGAACTCCCTTCTCTGCCTAAAGACAGATCCCCAAGAGGAACTCAGTTGTCATCAATCCCCTCCCCAGGAGGACAGGACATTCATCTTCCCTAAAAACCATTTACTCTCTCCTAAATTAACCACGCACCCCCTCCCCCCATTAGACAATGTATAAGCTCTCAAATCTCAATGCTTTTCAGGTAATCACTTTTTGTTCCTATGCTTTCCCCATGCATATAACATTAAAAATTAATAAATTTCTGGGGCCAGCCGAGTGGCATAGTGGTTAAGTTCACATGCTCTGCTTCAGCAGCCAAGCGTTTGTGGGTTAGGATCCTGGGTGCAGACCTCCAAACTGCTCGTCAAGCCACGCTGTGGTGGCATCCCCACACAAAACAGAAGAAGATCGGCACAGACGTTAGCTCAGGGCCAATCTCCTTAACAAAAAAAAAAAAATTAATAAATTTGTATACCTTTTCTCCTGTTAATCTGCCTGTTGTCAGATTATTTCATAAACCCAGCTGTCAAATCCAGGAGGAGAAAGTCTTTCCTCCTCTACATGAGTCATAGCAGAAAATAATAAAGAGACAGCTCCTGCCTCCTGCAGTTCGGAGGCCTCCCTCTGTCACACAACCAAGCACACTGCCGCATCCTTACACCCTCACTCTTCATAGTCCCATCCTGCCACGGGGCCAAGTCACGGAAGTGCAGGCATGCTGCTAACAACTCTAACTTCATTAGCTAGAACCAATTATCACCAGAGCAGACTGTCAAAGACCCAGACTGCATGTCAAGCAGAGTAGCGATTTTCATGCCTTCAGAGAACCTTGCTCCTTTGGCTGATCTTATTTCAGTGTCTGGTATGACTGGAAGCTAAACTTGGCTTTGCCCAGCATGAGGCTTGGCCAGATGCAGGAGAGGCAGATTCCCTACAGCCCCCAGCCTCGCGTTTGTTTTCCTTCTGTCTGGGCAGGCTGCTAGCAAAAGAATTTAACCCCAGCCCCCACTTCAAGTGCTAGAATAGATGGACTGGGCTGTTTTCAAAGGGAAAAACAGCCATCACTTTCCCAAAAACTGAATGCACTCAAGTTGCTCATTCCTAAGAAAGGGGAGTACCAGAAAACACGGTGCCATTTTTCTGGCAGCCTTGTACATGAAATAAAACTTTATCAGCCTGTAACATTGTTTTACCATTTCACTTTCCTCACAGACTCACAGCTCTATAAAAGCATCTCTGGTAAAATCAGCATTACTACAAACTCACAGTGATTCATTTCTGCCCTGAGCACAGAGAGCGGGAGAAGAGAACAAGTGCTGTTGTGTGCTGTCAGGCCTGCTCCGACTCCTGGCGACCCTACCAATGAGTGATGTCCAAATGTCCTGTCCTCAACAGCTCTACTCAGCTCCTGCAGATTCATGCCTAAGGCTTCCTTTATGGAGTCAACCCCTCTCATATCTGGCCTTCCTCTTTTCCTGCTGCCTTCTACTTTTCCCGGCGTTATGCATCTGGTTTATTATTTATCACGTCACCAGATCTATGGTCGAAAGATAAGCACCAACATACATCTCCAGCAGCGATGAATATTTTGTAAAAGACCAAAGAGGGTTTATGGTTAAATGTGGAAAAGCATCACTATAATATTATGGAGAGGATGCTGAACAAAGACCTATAAAAACCTTGATGCAAACCCTGAATTTTCACTTGCTGCTCTTTCATGTGCCCTGGATCAGGCCACTCAAGATCTTGAATCCACATTTCCTCATCTGTAAAAGGGTATAAACTCTCTCCCTCCGAAACATACGGTGTTGTCATAAGGATTAAGTGATGTAATATAACACAAACACTGAGTTACTAAAAAGTGCCACACAGATGTACAACATTTTATTTTGAATATATTTTTCATAAGTTTTCCAAAAGGACAAAAAGAAGAAAAATCTTGCAACTTTCATTTGCTGCATTTCTTCAGTGCCTTGCCTAGTATTAATAAATCTAGTGATTTATTAATAGTGATGAAGAGTTAATGTGGAATTTTAATATTAAAACATTAAACTTCTGTAAATGATAGCATTTTCAAAAAAGAGCCTGGCGGTGTTTGTATGCTAATAATAGACAGTCTGAGCTGTGTCTATTCATTAAAATAAAATTTTCCAAGACAAAAAGCTGAGAATTCTTTATTCATTTGTAAATTCTTAGCTTTTGGTGACTATCTGAAAATTCGTTAGGATAAAGTTCGAGTGTTAATATGTTCAGGATCTCCCAATTTGTTAACTAGGAATAATATACTAAAATCAAGCTGCTTAATCCTCCGATTTATTAAATAGATATCTCACACTACTGTAGCAAAGAGTTGTCATATTAAGAGTGGATTGAAAATAACTGAAATTAATCTGCTTCAATCAGTCACATTTTTTACTTTTCTGAGAACAAAAAAATAATCATCTCCAGTTTTTCCTTCGTGAGAAATCTTGACACTTTACACATTATTCACCAGTTAAATCAATAGTTCAAGGCCTACACGTGGTCAAAATTATGAACTGCAGCATTTCTTTTTCATATTCTCAATTCTTTCAAACTGTTCCTTCCTTTTTTTCATATGCAGCCACCAACCACACACAGCCAGCATTCTAATATTTTCTAGCCATCTTGGTCTCACAAACTCATTCACATAAACCCTCTAAAAACACTGTTGGACATCCCAGACACTGCATTTTAAAAGAAAGGGCAAGGTGAGGGTCCTAATTAGCATAA
Source organism: Equus quagga (assembly GCF_021613505.1). Classification (NCBI taxonomy): domain Eukaryota; kingdom Metazoa; phylum Chordata; class Mammalia; order Perissodactyla; family Equidae; genus Equus; species Equus quagga. The sequence goes on from NC_060275.1 coordinate 8,230,109, forward strand.
AGGATGATGATGGGGCATTTCTGTCAAGAGCAGGAGAGGTCCCTCAGTGTATTAGTCGGGGCTCTCCAGAGAAACAGAACCAATAGATCTATACAGATCCATGAAAGAGCAGAGTTATAGGAAATGGCTCACGACGTTATGGAGGCTGAGAAGTCCCACCATTCGCCACCTGCAAGCTGGAGACCCAGGAAAGTCAACAGTGTAAACCCCAGTGTGAGTCCAAACGCCTGAGAACCAGGAACGCTGACGGCTAAGGGCAGGAGAATAATGATGTCCCTGCTCAAGCAGAGAGAGAACAAATTCACCCTTCTCTGCCTTTTTGTTCTATTCGGGCCCTCGACGATTGGATGATGCCCAGATGCTGCCACCTGCAGTACTCAAATGCTACTCTCTTCTGGGGACACCCCTACAGACACACACAGAAATCATGTTTTACCAGCTAACTTTCTGGGCATCCCTTGGCCCAGTCAAGAGGAGACATAAAATTAACCATGACAGTCACGTGCATGGAGGGTTACATGCGCAAATGGCAAGGACACCATGTGGCCACCTGTCTGAGGCCACTCTAAACGGCCACTAACTAATCTGGTGATGGTGCGTAAAGCCCTTCAGGTCTTAGTGTACGTTAGTTTACTCCTCTAGAAAACATCGAATAGTGGGGGGGGAAATCAACTACTCAATCCAATCATATGGTCTATTATTTCACAAAGAACTAAAAGCAAGATCAAAGCAAAAGATCAGTCAGTGTTTAGGAGTTCGTCTATTTGAGGAAATCCACATTTGATCTATTAAGTTCGTGTCAAATACAGTCCCAATTTTTTGTTTGATTTTTAATTCATTTGATATATTACTCATATTTTCTATTTTATTTCTAATTCAAAGTATCCTTGAACTTGTGAAAAACAAATGAATTCGGAAAAAGAATTGGTTAAATTGCTCGCTATTCTTCCAGATTTTCTTCCGCAGGAAATAGCTCTGTCGTTGACACTTTACAGTATTTGAACTCCTTGAAACAGGACGGCTGGCACCCATTTCTCACCCACGTCATAAACAGTGTGTCATGATGAAGGGTTCAGGGGACAACTGCGGGGCAGGGATATATAATTTTCCACTCCAAAATGAACCAGCCCAAACCCTGTAAGAAAGTGTCGGAGCAATCAGAATCGGAAGCTGGCAAAGTTTTAAAAAATGGTGTAAGTTTGATCTCACAAAAGGCTAGATTCTTTTCCTTTTAGCTTTGTTGCACAGCCTAAAAAATATTCTCCAAAATAATAGCCAAGTCTCGAGGAGAGGGCTGCTTCCTCAAAGGAATAAAAAAGTTCACGGACTTTAAATTTGTATTTTTACGTAGATACATAGAAAGAATCAAGAGCTATGGTGAATCCCCTTGTCTTATCATGGCCTTACACACTCCAGAGAAAGTCAGAAAGGCAAAACGCCCTGGCACTCTCCTTCCCACGCACCACTCACCCCCCAAAACCAGCCCACACCTGAAGATGCGCGCGCACACACGCATACTGCTCCTACCTTAGAAGAGAACAGGAGGTTCCAAGAAGAGAGATCGACACGAGCTCCATTGACCGCGTCCTGGGCTTGGGATCGCCTTCATAACGGGAAGACTTTGCCAACGAAGTCACGTGAATTTAAAATACCTCAAATGCTTTTGAAATCAAACATCAAGTGGACCTGCGCGGCAGCCCCAGGAGGTGGTGGCAGCCCGGCTGCAGGACGGCCTGCCGGCTGATGGGACCGGGCCCAGACCCCGGCGGGGACACCCGAGGAGGCCACCGTGCAGAAGTTGGTGACGGTGTGCCTGGACACGGGCCGCCGGAACCTCATCTCCCTGCTCAACAAGAGCGGAGCTCAAGTCTGTGGACTTGTTGGGGCGCCAGTTCGAGTTCAGCGTAGATCCTGCCAGATCATCCTGGACTCCCTGCTGCTCCTTGGCCAGGGCTCCCCCAGCACGGGCCCGACTGGACACCCCACTGGACAGACGGGAGCTGGACCTGGACTTTGCTGGGCCCTGGGGCGCCTGCGGCACCGCCAGGCGCAGCCCTGACATCCCCGGCGGCGGCCTCCTCCGACCGCCTCCCGGAGCGAGGGTTCGCGCGGCCGGGCCCTGCGAGCGCCCGCACGTGCTCCGCGCCTCCCGCCCCGGGGGCCGCCGGCTGCACCGCCTGGTGACGCGCACCTGCCTGCGGGCTCCGCAGGCGCTGGCTGAGCCGCCGCCGGGCTCCAGGCTATCCTGGCCTGGCCCTTCCATGCCCCACGGGGTTGTGCCTGCCACTGCCAATGACCACGTGACCCCGTGCAGTGTCTGCTGGCCGGGCCCACTCCCCCTATCCCGCCTGACCGCCTTGGAACGGACTCGGACCCCGGCCAGAGGGCCTGGGCCTTCCCGGGTGGGGTGGGGCCTGCACCAGCATGTGGAGGACAGGAGCGAGCCGCACAGCACCGCCGCAGGCCTGGGCCTGGACGGAACAGACCAGGCTCCCCGTGAGGCCCTCTGGGCTTCAGGCCAAGCCAGGGCTCTTGGGGGATGGGTCCTTCCGTCATTGTGCCGCATTTCTGGACCCGCATGATTTGGGGGGCGGGGAGGAGGCCTGTCTTGGAGGTCAGTTGCCTTCGGGAGACAAAGCATGCTTGGGGTGGTAGCATCAATACCCATGATCTTGGGTTGATTTCTGGGGGCTAGCAAGGGGATTTTTGGCAAGGGCCATGCCGCAGTGCTCCCAGCGGGCTCCGAGGGCCTGCAGCCCACACAGTAGATAAAATACGGTACATTATGGAAACTATTCACTTTGGATCAGGCTGAGTCACTAACAGGGCCTGGTGGTCCAACCTAGCTAATCGCTGGAAGGAGAGAAACTGAGGCATGAGGCAGACACCTGGGTTTGGAAAGGGATAGGTTTAGCCCAGTACCCTGACACCCCTCCCCAGAGCTGTCCAGGTGTGCGGTGGACAAGAGCAGAGCGGCCTGGGGTGGGCCGAAGGCCAAGCCCCTTGCCCCGTGCTATGAGGACCCCTCCGGCCTCAGAGCTCGTTCTTCATGGGGCGCTGGGCCCAAAGCGGCCACAGTCAAGTGAGATGCTCCCGCCCCTTGGCCTGGTTGCAGGGCCCTCGCTTGAGGAAGGGGAGGCCATGCCCCGACTCCTCTTCCATCCCTCCGAATTGGTTACTATTTTGCACTCTTCAGAACCGCCACTAAAGACTGTCTACACTGGAAAAAAGAAAAAATCAAACGTTTGGATTTCTTTTTAAATTGCCGTCCTCTGGTACATCCGTAGGAGAGATTAACAGTAAATAAAAATAATTTCTTGAAATAATATGGCAAAAAAGATAACTGGAGATACCAGCTCATATTTTTGCTCACAGGCAAGGGCAGCCTTTAATGTAGGACCAAACAAGGCAGCAAATACAGTTAGAAACCCGGAAGAAAATGCTGTCAACAGGGACCAAGAGAACAGGGCCTGCGGCTTCTAGATTAGAAGTCTGACTTGTTAAGAATAAAGAGGTAATTGGATAACTCTGCTGTAATTTTTGTGTTGATTCAATACGATAAGATTTTCCAGAATTGCAGCAGGAAGGACTCAGATCCCAGGACCTACAGAACGTGTTCCCAGGATATGAGTGCCCCTGAAACACCAGAAGCTTAGACAAAGGAGCTCCGAGAATCGCCCTGCATGGGAGGCCTGCACATACGGACTGATCACAGAATTGCTGATGGTTTCATTATAATCATTCAAGGAACTAAACACATTGTTCCCCTTTTGTAATGAAAAGCAGAAATAACCTAGAGAACGAAAATCTGTTTTTTCCTTCTTACATAGGTTTCACTCGCCAAGAGAATTCCCTTTCTTACAGGACAATTGTAGCTTGTTAAGGAGCCACCACACTGGGTGTTCATTATGTCAAGTCTGCTCATGCAAATGAAAATTTTTTTAAAACTCATCAGGTCAACTCAAAATGTAGGGACCATGCAGAACAGAATGTCGCCCTAGTTTGAGGTTAGGGAACGGGACAAATGTGTTTGTCTTCCTGCCTTGCTTTATGTTCCCTCGAGCACAGCGAAAACATCAGAGACTTCCGTGGACGACTGATTTGACAGGTAGCTTGCAAGTGCAGCCCAAATTCAAAAAAGACCTAGCCTCCGCAAAGCCAGGCTCTTCTTTTTCATCTTTTCTTGACATTTTGCTCCTAAAATTAGTTTTTTGATGAGAAAATTGCAGTGAGTCATACCAAAGCTAGTTAAAGGTGAGGCAGACGCCTGAGATGGAAATTGAGTTGATTCTGCTCTGCTGTGCTGACGGGGCCTGTTAATTGGACACTGGAATTAGAACTGCTGTGACCTTTCACAATGAGAAGGGAAAAAGCTGTATTCAATTTGCTGGAACTTTTTTCTATGTTTAAAACACTTTTTTTGAATGAAGTAATTTCTCTTCTTTTTAAATTAGCATACCAAACAGCCTGTTTTTCACGTTACTCTGCATTTATTCAATAATTCTGGTTCTTAAATCAATAAAAGCCAATCAGTTTCTCACTTCTTATCACCTCTCCCTCCACTCCCACCTTCCCTCCTCCCACGTCCCTCGCCCACTGTTTACGGACGTTACCAGCATGACTTACTTTCCCTCCCGATGCTGTTTTTCTGCCACCCCATTCTTCGTGTCACTCTTCTCCAGATGCCATCTGCCCTCTCTTCCTCTCTCCAGGGTCTTGTCTTCAGGAGCAGATCAGCAGGTATTGTTTAGGGTTATTGTTTTAAAGTGGGATGAGGAAAGAGACATGGAGGTATTGGTCCCAGTTATGAACCAAAAGCAAGAACAGATCACTATTTCTTGCTCCACAGCACTTCACTGATGTTGTATAGCTCATCCTTTCAATTTATTTAATCATTTAACAAATATTTATTGATTGTGCTATATGTACAGCCATATTCAAGCACTTAAATAAAATTCGGTATCGCTCAAAACAGGGAAAAAAATTCCTGCCTTTATGGAATTTATATTCTAAAGGGCAAAGATAGATAATACTAAAAACAAATAAAATATAGAAATAAAGAAAAAACGAAATATATGAGAAGGTGCTAAGAGTTATGAAGCACAAAAAGAATTTAGACTGGGAATTAACTGAAAGCTTTTAGAAGGAAGGTGAGAAGTTCATTTTGAACATGATAAGATTTAGATATGTATCAGACAAGCAGCGATCACGCGAGCGGAGATTCAAGTAGGCCACTAGATAAGCCAGTCTGAAAATCAGGAGATAGACTGGGATTAAATATATAAACCTACGAGTCATTTCCATAAAGATGAAACTTAAAACCACAAAACTGGCTGATAGCAGCAGAAAGGAGTACAGACGAAAAAGGGAAGAAGTCCAAGGACTGAGCCAAAGTTACTTCAGTATTTAGAGGCCAGAGAGATGAGGGAAAGTAGTAGGAAAACCAGAAAGTGTTTCCCCAGGCAGGGAGTGATCAACTGCACCAATGAAACTGACAAATCCAACTAGATGAAGGAAGTTGGCTGACAATTTATCAACTTGGGAGTCATTGACAAGAGCAACTCAAGTAGGAGCACAACTCTGACCCCCTGTTACACATCCAGGCATGGAACCACATCAAAGCCTCCATTGTGATCAGGAGAGACCAGTTGGACAGCCCTGTGTTCACATCCCAGCAGCCCCATCCCCTCTGAGTGTAGGACTTGGGACAAGTCCCTTAGATTCAGCAGGTGTCGGTTTCCTCCTTTATAAAATGGGGATATTGTTAATACCTCAGTTTAATTGGGCCCTAACCACATGCCAGGTACAGCTCTAAGTGTCTTATCTTATTAACTTATTTAATCCTCACAACAGCCTTCTAAAGTAAGAATCATCATTTTAACCATTTGACACATGAGAACACTGATCCCAGCGGTGTTACTGATGGAGACCAAGACAGCACCTGCCCACTGACCCCATGGTGGGAGCCTCTTGACACGACCCCTAGAGACCCTGCCTCCTGCTACTCATGCCTCCTGTTGAATGAACCGGACCTAGTGACTCATTTTTTACAAATAAAATGTGATAAAGTGATGGGATGTCACTCTCGAAATTAGGTTACAAGACTCTGGCTTCTGCCTTACTGGCCCTCTCTGGTTCTGTCTCACTCTTTTTTGCTCACTCTGAGAGAAGCCAGCTATGGTGTTGTGACCTTCCCAATGAGGAGTTGCACATAGAAAGGAACTGATGTCTCTGGCAAACAGCCATCAAGGGCCAGAGGCAGGCTAGCAGCCACATGAGTGAGCTTAGAAGCATATTCTCCACAGTCAAGCCTTCAGATGAGACCACAGCCCAAGCTGACACTTTAATTGCAGGCTAGTGAGACACCCTGAGTCAGAGGACCCAACTAAACTGTGCCTGAACTCCTGATCCACAGAAATTGTGAGGTAATAAATTAATATTGTTTTTAGCTGCCAAGTTTGGGGGTAATTTGTCACACAGCAATATAACTAATATAGGTGGTAAATGGCAGAGACTGAATTAAAAGCCAGACATTTTGTTGCCAGAGCCTTCTTAAATAGAGAGAAGGGCATGAAGAAGAGCGCTGTTAGGATCTTCATAGGATTACAGATTTCTATCATTCTCAATTGGTCCCTCTGTTGCCTTTACAAAGTCCCAAGTTCAAGACGAGATAGAACTTTGAAGTGAAGGGACTGCAAACTACGCTTTGTCATCAAGATTCTAATCTCCAGAGTGGTCCAATTCAGTCAGTGGTCACCTTCACATATGTACAGGGATAAATAGACACTGCTCTGATACCAGGCTCTTCTAAGTGGTTCAAAATACCTAAATTCATTTCATCAGGCACCAGGATTTCATATATTTCACATTTTTTTAAACCACTTCTTAGAAAGGGCTTTTAAACGTAGGATTTAAGTTAAAAAAATCAAAACTGTCTAGCACAAATCACACTGTAGATTCATCCCCCACATACAAAATTTAATTTTTAAAAATCGTCCTTGAGGGGAAAATAAGGGAAGGAGAGTTCATAAAAATAGTTGATATACTAATCAGTGGGATAAGATTAATTTGCTTTGCATGAACAATAGTTGGGTGCAATAGACTGATTATAATGTAAATTAGCTTTTTCAGCACCCCCTGACTCCCTTCCTTTCTCCCAGCAGCTGCCTGACTGAGTCCCTGCCCTACACCTCCATCCCTGGTCCTCACAGTATTTGAGGCCCGCAAAGAATAAGGCCCTCATCAGGAGAGGGAACAAATGGGAGTTGCTCAATGGGCACGGAATTTCTGTTTTGCAAGGTGAAAAAGTCCTGGCCATCTGTCGCGCAGAAAGGTGAATATAGTTAATGCTACTGAACTCTACACTTAAAAATGGTTTTGACAGTAAATTTTATATTATGTGATTTTTACCACAATTTAAATAAATAAGCAAGTGAAGAATAGCTGATATTAATTAGAAGAGTCAAAGTTTTCATGAAGTTCTAGAAATCTCTTTAAAAGATTTTTCTCCATAAAAGAAAGTAGTCACCATGAACTATAAATCAGGGATGCATAATCTTATGGCTCAGAAGTTAGCAGGTCACAGATGGCACAGTAAATGTTCTATTAGAGATACAGGTTGCTGTAGGAGTTATAGTTAATTACACCAAAACAATTTTCATGGGCCAATCCAGAGCACTTAGAGTAATTAGAGCTAGACAAGACAAGTGGAAGTTCCCCTTAGAAAGTGACAGCCCAAGGAGAGAAAAGAAACAGAGGGCAGAAGTTTAAGTGAAAGAATCTGCCACCAACCACTTCTAGAAGTAATTCCGTTTTTCCCTGGAATGCACGTTGAAAACACACGCAAACCAAACATGATTTTTTAATTTGTTTTCTAGTGTGGAAGAGTCACCCTGAGCTAACATCCATTGCCAATACTCCTCTTTTTTTTTTTTTTTTTGCTTGAGGAAGATTAGCCCTGACCTAACATCTGTGCCAATCTTTCCTCTACTTTGTATGTGGGATGCCACCACAGCACGGCTGATGAGTGGCATAGGTCCACACCCTGGATCCAAACCTGCAAACTCAGGCCACAGAAGCGTAGCATGGGGAGCTTTTACTACTTGGCCACAGGGCCAGCCTCCAAACCAAATATGATTTTTTTTTATTGCAGTAAACTTGGTTTATGACATTATATAAATCTCAGGTGTGCATCATAATATATTCCAAATTCTGTGTAGATTACGTCATGTTCATCACCTAAAGACTAATTACAATCCATCGCCACATACATGTCCTTAATTACCCATTTCACCTGCCTACCACCCCCCTTCCCCTTGGTAACCACTAATCCAATCTCTGTTGCTATGTGTTTGTTTATCATTGTTTTTATCTTCTACTTATGAGTGAGATCATACAGTATTTGATTTTCTCCGTCTGACTTATCTCACTTAGCATAATACCCTCAAGGTCCATCTATGTTGTCATAAATGGCCAGATTTCATCATTTCTTATGGCTGAGTAGTATTCCATTGTGTATATAGGCCACATCTTCTTTATCCATTCGTCCCTCAATGGGCATCTAGGTTCCTTCCAACTCTTGGCTACTGTGAATAATGCTGCAATGAATATAGGGATGCATGTATCTTTATGCAGTTTTATTTTCAAATTCTTTGGATAAATACCCAGCAGTGGAATAGGTGGATCATATGGTAGATCTATTCTTAATGTTCTGAGAAATCTCCATACTGTCTTCCATAGTGGCTGCACCAGTTTGCACTCCCACTAGCGGTGTATGAGGGTTCCCTTGTCTCCACATCCTCTGCAACATTTCTTGTTTCCTGTCTTGTTAATTATAGCCATTCTGATGGGAATGAGGTGATATCTCATTGTAGTTTTGATTTGCATTTCCCTGATAGTTAATGATGTTGAACATCTTTTCATGTGCCTGTTGGCCATCTGTATATCTTCTTTGGAGATATGTCTGTTCAGACATTTTGCCCATTTTTTAATTGGGTTGTTAGTTTTTTTGTTGTTGAGATGTATGAGTTCTTTGTATATTTTGGATATTAACCCCTTATCCAATATATGGTTTGCAAATATCATCTCCCAATTGTTAGGCTGTCTTTTTGTTTTATTGATAGTTTCCTTTGCTGTGCAGAAGATTTTTAGTTTGATCTAGTCCCATTTGTTTATTTTTCTTATTGTTTCCCTTGCCCAGTCAGACATGGTATTTGAAAAAATGCTGCTAAGACTGATGTTGAAGAGTGCACCGCCTATGATTTCTTCTAGAAGTTTAATGGTTTCAGATCTTACATTCAAGTCTTTAATCCATTTTGAGTTGATTTTTGTGCATGGTGTAAGAAAATGGTCTACTCTCATTCTTTTGCATGTGGCTGTCCAGTTTTCCCACCGCCATTTATTAAAGAAACTCTCCTTTCCTCATTGTATGTTCTTGGGTCCCTTGTGGAAAATTAGTTATCCATAGATGTGTGGGTTTATTTCTGGGATCTTGATTCTGTTCCATTGATCTGTCTGTCTGTTTTTGTGCCAGTACCATCCTGTTTTGGTTACTATAGCTTTGTAGTACATTTTGAAGTCAGGGAGTGTGATACCTCCAGCTTTGTTGTTTTTTCTCTGGATTCCATTGGCTATTCAGGGGTCTTTTGAAGTTCCATATAAGTTTTAGGGTTCTTTGTTCTATTTCTGTGAAAAATGTTGTTGGAACTTTGATAGGGATTGCATTGAATGTATAGATTGCTTTAGGTAGTGTGGACATTTTGACTATGTTAATTCTTCCAATCCAAGAGCATGGAATATCTTTCCATTTCTTTGTGGCTTCTTCGATTTCTTTCAACAATGTTTTATAGTTTTCTGTGTACAGATCTTTCACCTCTTTAGTTAAGTTTATTCCTAGGTATTTTATTCTTTTTGTTGCAATTGTAAATGGAATTGTATTCTTAATTTCTCTTTCTGCTACTTAGTTGTTAGTGTACAGCAACACAACAGATTTTTGTATGTTGATTTTGTATCCCGCAACTTGACTGTATTCATTTATTATTTCTAAAAGTTTTTTAGTGGATTCTTTAGGATTGTCTATATATAAAATCATGTCATCTGCAAATAGTGACAGTTTCATTTCATCTTTTCCAATTTGGATCCCTTTTGTTTCTTTTTCTTGCCTGATTGCTCTGGCTAAGACATCCAATACTATGTTAAATAAGAGTGGTGAAAGTGGTCATCCTTGTCTGCTTCTTGTTCTTAAAGGTATAGCTTTCAGTTTTTCTCCATTGAGAACGATGTTAGCTGTGGGTTTGTCATATATGGCCTTTATTATGTTGAGGTATTTTCCTTCTATACCCATTTTACTTAGAGTTTTTATGAAAAATGGATGCTGTATCTTGTCAAATGCTTTCTCTTCATTTATTGAGACAATCATGTGATTTTCATTGTTCATTTTGTTAATGTGGTTATTGATTGATTTGTGGATGTTGAACCATCCTTGCAACCCTGGAATAAATCCCACTTGGTCATGGTGTATGATCTTTTTAATGTATTTTCGTATTCAATTTGCTAGTATTTTGTTGAGGATTTTTGCCTCGATGTTCGTCAGTGATAATGGCCTGTAATTTTCTTTTTTTATGTTGTCCTTGTCTGATTTTGGTATCAGGATAATGTTGGCTTTGTAGAATCAGTTAGGAAGCCTCCTCTCCTCTTCAATTTTTTGGAAGAGTTTGAGAAGGATAGGTATTAAGACTTCTTTGAATGTTTGGTAGAATTTACCAAGGAAGCTGTCTGGTCTGGGACTTTTATTTTTTTCAAGGTTTTTGATTACTGTTTCGATCTTCTCACTGGTGATTGGTCTATTCAAATTCTCTCTTTCTTCTGATTCAGTTTTAGAAGTTTGCATGATTCTAAGAATTTATCCATTTCTTCTAGATTATCCAGTTTGTTGGAGTATAGCTTTTCATAAAATTTTCTTATAATCTTTTGTATTTCTGAGGTGTCTGTTGTAATTTCTCCTGTTTCATTTCTGATTTTATTTATTTAAGCCTTCTCTCTTTTTTTCTTGGTGAGTCTAGCTAAAGATTTGTCAATTTTGTTTGTCTTTTCAAAGAACCAGCTCTTGGTTTCATTGATTTTGTCTTTAGTCTCTATTTCATTTATATCTGCTCTCATTTTTATTATTTCCTTCCTTCTGCTGATTTTGGGCTTTGTTTGTCCTTCTTTTTCCAGTTCCTTTAGATGTACAGTTAGATTGTTTATTTGGGATTTTTCTTGTTTGTTGAAGTAGGCCTGTATTGCTATAAACATCCTTCTTAGAACTGCTCTTGCTGTATCCCATAGATTTTGGCATGTCGTATTTTCATTTTCATTTGTTTCCAAGTATTTTTTTATTTCTGCTTTGATGTCTTCATTGACGCAATTGTTGTTCAGTAGCATTTTGTTTAACCTCCACATTTTTGTGGCTTTTCCCCTACTATTATTATATTACTGTCTATTTCTCCTTTTATATCTGTTAATAATTGCTTTATATATTTAGGTGCTCCTATGTTGGGTGCATAGATATTCACAAGTGTCATATCCTCTTGTTGGATTTTTTCCCTTTAATCATTATGTAGTGCCCTTCTTTGTCTCTTGTTACAGTTTTTGTTTTAAAGTCTATTTTGTCTGCTATAAATAGTGTTACCTCAGCTTTCTTTTCTTTCCATTTGCATGAAGTATCTTTTTCCATCCCTTCACTTTCAGTTTGTGAGTGTCTTTAGGTCTGAGGTGTGCCTCTTGTATGCAGCATATATATGGGCCTTGTTTTTTTTATCCAATCAGCCACCCTATGCCTTTTGATTGGAGAATTTAGTCCATTGGCATTTAAAGTAGCTATTGACAAATACGTATTTATTGCCATTTTGTTACTTTTTTTCAGGGTGTTTTAGTAGTTCTCTGTTCCTTTCTTCTTCTTTGCTCTCTTCCCTTGTGGTTTGATGCTTTCTTTAGTAATATGTTTGATTTCCTTTCTCTTACTTATTTGTTTATTTATTATAGGTTCCTGGTTTGTGATTACCATGAGGTTCTTATATCATATATTCTACATATATAGCAATCTATGTTGACTTGATAGTCTCTTTAGTTTGATCTTTTTTTTTTAGAAAAAAGCTCTGCTCTTTTACTCCCCTCACCCCACATTTTATGTTTTTGAAATCATATCTAATCTCTTAGTTTGTGTGTATCTATCCGTTACCCTCTTATCATTGAAACAGGTAATTTTAGTACTTTTGTCTTCTAACCTTCATATTATTTTCTTAGGTGATTGATCTGCTACCTTCACTGTATTTTTGCCTTTACCAGTGATTTTATTCCCTCAGTTTTTTGGGGGTTTTTTTTTTTGATAATTTTCTTATTCCTATTTGTGGTTTTCTCTTTGCCACTTAAATAAGCCCCTTCAGCATTTCTTGCAGAACTGGTTTCTTGATGATAATCTCCTTTAATTTTTGCTTTTCTGGGAAACTCTTTATCGCCCCTTCCATTCTGAATGATAACCTTACTGCGTAGAGTATTCTTGGCTGAGGGTTTTTTGCTTTCAGCACTTTAAATATGTCATGCCACTCTCTTCTAGCCTGTAGGGTTTTGGCTGAGAAGTCAGTTGATAGCCTTATGGGGTTTCCTTTGTATGTCACTTGTTGCTTTTCTCTGACAGCTTTTAGGATTCTCTCTTTATTTTGATTTTGGACATTTTAATTATAATTTGTCTTGATGTGGCCTCTTTGGGTTTATCTTGTTTCTTGCTCTCTGTGCTTCCTATATTTGGAAGTCTGTTTCCTTCCATGGTTAGGAAAGTTTTCAGCGATTATTTCTTCACATAGATTCTCCACCCCTTTGTCTCTCTCTTCTCCTTCTGGAACCCCTATAATACGAATGTTAGTGCACTTGATATTGTCCTAGGGTTCACTTAGACTGTTCTTGTTCTTTTTAATTCTTTTTTCTTTCATCTGTTCAGCTTGGGTGATTTCCTCTAGTATTTCATCCAGCTTGCTGATTCATTTGTCTGTATCATCTACACAGCTATTGAGTCCCTCTAGTGAATTTTTCATTTCCAGTATTGTATTCTTCACTTCTGATTTGTTCTTTTTTATGTTTTCCAATTCTTCATTGACATTCTCACTGTGTTCATCTAGTCTTCTCCCAAGATCTGTGAGGAATCTTATGAGTTTTTGTTTGAACTGTTTGTCAGGTAGATTGCTTATTTCTATTTCATTTAGTTCTTTTGCTGGGGTTTTGTCCTGTTTCCTTGCTTAGAACATATTCCTTTGCCTCTTCATTATGCCTCTTTCTCTGTGCTTCAGTCTATGTATTAGGTGAGTCTGCTATGTCTCCTGGTCTTGGAGAAGTGGCCTTATGTAAGAGATGCCTTTTGAGGCCCAGTAGTGTGCTTCCCTCTCATCACCAGTCCAAATGTTCCAGGAGTGACCCCTGTGTGGGCTACTTGTGTCCTTCTGCTGCAGCAGAGTTGCTCTTACTGCAGGTACCCAGGGAGTCTAGGCTTTCCCTTCCTGGCCAGCCATTTTTAAATCAGTTTCAGGGAGCCCAATCACAGTTGTCTGAAAAGTCTAATAGCACACTCATTGCAGTTTTTCTGTTAAGTGAGTAGGCACCCAGTGTAGCTGGTTGCTGGGCTCAGGGACTTATAATTGCTCTAGGCCTCCAGCCTGCAAAGCTGTTGTCAACTATCTTAAGATTGCAGCTGAATGGGGCTGGCCCTGGGCAGGGAGCACCCAGTTGTTTCAGGCTTTGGAAGGCAAGGGCAATCCCCTTTGTTGCTGTTTGTGAAGCACAGGTCTTCTGTCACTGATAAGCCGCGCCCCCCACAGGTCCACACACACTGTCAACACAGTCCTGGCCCATGCACACTTCCTGACCCCCTGGAGCGTACCCCGTCACCCCACAGCAGAGGACCCCACACTCTCCATCAACATGCCCCACAGTTCACCTGCTCTTCACGTAGGCCCTGCCCCACAGAGGCAGACACACTGGCCTGCTGCAGAGGATCCCAGCACTCAGCCTATGCTGGCCCACAAGTTGTCCAAGGGTTTGCTCTTGGGTGGGGCCAGTCCCTAGGGTGGCTGCTTGCACTGGCTGAGCTGGATTAAATCTGTGCTCTATTGGGTGTGGCAGACCCTGGGCTAACAAGCCAGGCGAAGAACTCCAACAGCTCTGCCAGCGTCTGTGTCAGCACGCCTGTACTAGGTCACAAGAATGGCTGCTGCTAATGTCACCATCCGTGGGAAGGTCTCCCCTCTCACTGAGAGGCACCCAGAGCCTACCAGGTAAGTTCTCTTTTCACTAAAGGACTGTGCGCCTTTCTTTCTGGTGATTTTAGGTTGCTTTCTGAGACTGGTGAATTTGTGCATGGGCCCTTTAAGAGCTGGGTTTTTCTGCTTGTGTCAATAGCTTTTATGGGGGTATCCCCCTTGTAGTTAATAGCCAGCAAAGCCAGATATTATGTCACTCATCTCAGGTGTGCGGAGTCTGAAGGATTTCTTATAGCAGTAACACACCCCCGCTCAGGTCCCCACTCCTCCAGGGAGGGCTGCGTACCTTAGATTTGCTCCTGCCTGGCTGACTGTGAAGCTCCATGGCTCACAAAGGTGAATTTTTCTCTCTCCAGATGGAATTTCTGCCCCTTCTGCCTCAGTCAGGATGGTCTCTTGTTGTGGGGGTTCTTTTTATCCAGTTTTCAGTTCTCTCCCAGGGGTAATTTTTCCAAGAATAGTTGTGACCTGGTTGTGTTCACAGGAGAAGGTGAGTTCCGAGTCTGCCTACACTGCCATCTTGAGGAGATCTTCCCAAACCTGATTTTTAAAGACATGTAAGCATGCTTATATTCACACACACACACAAGAATAGGACCTGGGCCTCTAAACCGATTGCCCTAGATCGTATTCTTTCCATAACTAAGCATTCAGTCAGTGCCCTCCTTGCAGATCTAAGTAAACAGTCTGGGCAAATCTGTATTTTAAAGGGTCTTTGAATGATGTCCTAATCTAAATTATTCAAGCAGGCAAAAACTTGAGGGACAGATGGAAAAGTGGTGATAGCAATAGGAATCTGTGACAACCAAAACAAGAAATTGTCAGGAAGCATTTGTAACATGTTTCATTAGCATACCAAAATATCTAGAGTTATAGCAAAGCTCAAAACCAGGTAATCAGCTCATGTGAAATGCATTAATTCTGAGTTTTAATTATCTGATTTGAAACATGGAGAGTTTCTTAAAGAAATTTAAAGCCTATGGTAGCCCAAATTTGCTCTGAAGAGCTATACCTGTCACATTTGAAATTTTCATTCAAAAAACTTAATTTCTGAATAATTTTGCACGGAATTTGAGTATGAGCTTATAAAGTGTTTCACGAGATGTATGTTTTAGTAGTTAATGAAAAAGTCTTGAGAGTTAATATCCTGAGTTCAAATAAAGATAAAAGGAAAACTATACCATGAAATAAAAAAAACAAAAATACTTTAGTCTTGAGAAAAGTGTATTTTGGAATTAAAGTATTCAAGTGTTTAAAAGCAAGTCAAGCGCAAGGATTTGGGACTGATTTTTGGCACTGACTTAGTATTCATTGCTACTAAAATGTCTTCAAACCTTACATGAACCTTCAGCTCAGCCCGTTCCGAGCCACAGGCTTCATCCTTAAATTTAATAATGGTAGACCAATTCTCCATGCCTTAAGAATGGCTTTTAGGCTGAACTAACAGATGCCTCAAGAAAGAAGAGTAATTAAATCAACAACTTGAAAAACAAAATAAAATATTGTTTTTTAAATCAAATTTATCCTCTCCTTGTCCATGAAAATTTTAATGTATTTAGAATTATGAAATTCATAGAAACACCACAAGGGGGTGCTGCTGGTAAGGCAACAAGAGCCCTTTCTTGGCCACGCTGATAACACACAAATAATCTTCCACTTTCCACCCTCCTGGGCTATGGGGATCAACACGGAGAATTCACAAAAGGAGGAGAGAGATTTTAAAATAGGAATGTATTCAACTACATTTATCCAGAAAAACGTATCAAAAGGGAATAGCAGGCCTTAACTTTCCCTTATCTTTTCTCGTCACAGATTTAGTCATTTTAAAAAGGCAGTCTTTGCTTCTTTTCAACAGAGCATTAAACTTGAGATATATTTACTCCTCATTCTCTTTGGGGAACAATCCACTTTACAAACAGCT
This sequence comes from Equus quagga, assembly GCF_021613505.1. Lineage (NCBI taxonomy): Eukaryota > Metazoa > Chordata > Mammalia > Perissodactyla > Equidae > Equus > Equus quagga. The sequence continues at coordinate 8,246,315 of NC_060275.1, forward strand.
CGAAAAGCTGAGTATCCTGGGGGGAGTCTTTCATGCGGACCCCACGCCACCCACCAGCCAGCCTCCGATTACACTGCACATCATTTCAGTTCAAAGCGCTGTGTTTTACGGCTCCGTTCTCGAGGGCTAAGTAAAAAACAAAAGCAAACAAACAAAAACTTTTACTCCTGAATGTTTAAAATGCAAATAGAGTTCTGAAATTCTCAGTCAGGGTTTGTTGTGCTCAGAATTCATTCCACTCTTTTCAACTTCCCTAAGAGAAGTCACCAAAGCAAGAATCGCTGGACCTTGAGGACTAAAAGTTATAAGCAGTTTTATTATTTAGCTTAAAAGCTTTCCCATGAGTGACAATACAAAAATGAAGCTTCCCTCACAGAGCTCCGTTTTTTTCTTTTTAATAAAAGCATTTATTTGATTGATAAGACCTGTGATACCTGGAGATTCGATTATATTTCAAGAATCATTTTCAAAATGAACCACGAATGTTGTTTTCTTCCTTCCTTTTAGCCTAACCTTCTATCCCCAAGTCAACTGCAATTTAACTATTTTAGATACTTCATTTTTTCTTTTCTCTGCCGCTCTGAACTTTAGTGGACAAAGCATGAATTAAACAATAATAAAGTAAAATGAGTGATGGGGCTGAGCATGTAGTGGAAGCTACATAATTATTAGTTCCTTCCCCAATACTGCCCATGTGCTTCCTTTTGGGTGTGTGAAACCCTGTTCGTTTGCTTACACACAGGATGGCTTTGTCTATGGATGTCAACTCACCTTCTACACGATGCGATGTAGAATTCTGAGGGATGCTCTCCCATCCACGAACGTCTCACCATACAGATGCCTGCAGTTCCCCCTTGAGCGTTTCTTTTATGTGCCGCACTGTGAGAGGTACTGAGGGGCTACAGGAGATGTATGCAGCACGGCCCTTAAGTACGAACGGCTTAAATAAAACCAAGCCTCGTGAAACATCGAGCTACAAGTCTAAAGAGTATGTCATCAGATGCTAAATTGTGAGGCACGAAGTGATTGCCATGAGACAGCATGGCAGGGAAAGAATGTGGGTTATGTAGTTAGACAACCCCGGTAGTGAGTTGAATAGTGTCCTTCAAAAAGATATGTTCATGTCCTGACCCTGAGTACGTGTGAATGTGACCTTATTTAGAAATAGGGTCTTTGCAGATGTCATTAAGGATCTTGAGAGAGGGTCAGACTGGATTTAGAGTTGGCCCTCAATCCCATGACTGGTCTCCTCACAAGAGAACGAAAAGGGAGATTTGGCACAGGTAGACACAGAGAAGAGATGGCCATGTGTGATGGGGGCAGATAGAGGAGTGATGCAGCTACTAGCCAAGGAACGCCAAGCATTGGTGACAACTACGAGAAGCTAGAAGAGAGAAAGGCATGGAACGGATTCTCCTTCAGTCTCCAGAAGGAATCAAGCCTTCCAACACCTTGAGTTTAGACTTGTCGCCTCCAACACCATGAGATAATCTGTTGTTTAAAACATTCAGGTTGTAATAATTTGTTATAGCAGCCCAAGGAAACCAATACAACTGACATGGGTTTAGACCAATTCCCCACCAGCTCTGTGGGGCACCAAACATCAATGTGTCTCTCTCTAAACTAGAGTTCATATATTTATCTTACATAGAAATCAAAAAACGATTTAGTCTGCATATTATCCACTCTCTGCCTCTTATAACCTATGCATCCCTGGGCATGAGACTTAACACGTTGCATCTCAGTTTCCTCATCGATAAAATGGGGATGAAAATAGTAACTACCTCATAGGGCTAGTGTGAGAACTACAGGAGACCTCACACAGAAAGCACAGGTGCAGAGAGCAGGGCTGCACAGAGGAAGCCCCACAAGCATAGGCCGCATGTTCCTGACCTGCTGTTAGGGTGATTGCCATAGGAACTGAGTGGAGAGGAAGATCAGTAAAGTCTGAGACAACCAGGAAACTCGAGGAAGTCAACTTGGAGTGGACCTCAAAGAAAAAGTCCCATTTGGATGAGTCACAGAAGGAAAGGGCATCTAGGGTAGATCCGAGGTGGGGTCAGCTCTGGAATATAAGCAAAGAAAGAGTAGAGCTGAAAGAATGTATGCACAGAGGTCCCCGAGAACCCAGGGGACAGACTTGAGAGGAAGGTTGGACAGCTGAGCTGAGGTTAAACTTCACTAGAAATCCCACAGTTTAAATACGATACCCTGTGAAAAAGAAGACATTAAAACCTTTGAGTAAGGAAATAACACCTAAAAAAGGATGTTTAAGAAAGATTAATCCAGTGGGATAGAATAGAACAATGCTCTTCAAACCTTCGGTGGCGAAGGGCTAATTTGCTTCAATCTGATCAGTGCTGCTGTAAAAAAACTTAAAATGCAACAAAAATAAACTTCTAGAGCAAGAAATTAAAAAAGACAGGCTACAAAAAAAATCGATTTTTTTAATTAGATTCAAACATACATAAAATTGTCAAATTGTCATAAACATTTTGGAACTCTTACTCTCAATTTCTGCCTTACCTTATCACAGACCTCGAAGGAACAGCTGATCCTCAGACAACACTTGGAGTAGCACTTCTGAGGAGCTGAAGATGAGCGGAGAATGGAGAGCAAAAGAGGAACGACAGAGAACAGATTGCTGGAGGAGGCATGGGGGGTGGGGCAAAAAGGGGTGAAGGGGGTCAAAAGCTACAAACTTCCAGTTATGAAATGAGTAATCCTGGGGATGTAATGCAAGCATGGCGACTACAGTTAATAATACTGTATTGTATATTTGAAAGTTGCTAAGACAGTAGATCTTACAAGTTCTCATCACAAGAAAAAAGATTCTCTTTGTTAACTTTGCAATATATACAAATATCGCATCATTATGTTGCACACCTGAAACTAATATAATGTTGTATGTCATTTATACCTCAACAAAAACTTTTAAGAAAAAAAGAGGAGTAAAATCAGAGAAGGTGTCCAGGAGACTGCTGTCACCTTCAAGGAAGACAAACACAGTGGTGGTGACAATGCAAATGTGGAAGAGAATCAGACACAAGGTATTTTGAAAAGTAAGTTGATGGATAATGAGAATAATGAGCCAAAATTTTCTTTCTTTCTTACTCACTGTGTACTATCCACACTGCCCTGGGGTTTTGTGACCCAAAATACTGACCCATAGCTCTTGGCCTGCTTGGTCCTCAGGCCCCTGCTTAAATGTCGTGTCCTCTGAGAAGTCTTGCCCAGTCATTCTGCCCAGTTTATTTAGGAATAGCTGACTTGACTCCAAGGCCTTCGTGAGATAAAATGGACTCATTTGTAGAAATGGAAGGAATAGGAGAAAAGTGCAATAAATGGGGGAAATAACCACATACTTAGAGGGACTACACTGCAAATAATGAACCTCCTGTACTTCGAGGCCCTAACCCACCATGCAGTGGGTTTTCCCCCACATCTGACAAAGAGCAAGAGGGTCCTTTCTGAAAGTTGCCTTGGTGAGCGAGAATTATAGATGGACTATATCAACACTGTGAAATTAAAATAAATTTTTTTGGACTGAAAATAAATATTACCGTGATAGAGAAATTATTAGAAGGAAAACTCTTGGTAAAAAGAAAAAAGAAATCTTTTTTAAGACTCTCCTGGCCACAGGAGGTCAGTATTGCTTCAAAGCAAAATTACCCTAAATCCCTCTGGGGGTATAAAGGTCTTAAAGAAATGATTACATTTTCTTCTTTAAAAAATGTTAGTTTCAATATATCTGATTTTTAGACTCACTGAGTGACAGATGGTTACAGCATGTTAAAAAATGTCAACTTGTTAAAAAAATAAACTTGTTAAAAACATGTATTTCATGCAAAAATGAATTTGGATCCTTACCATTCAAAAGCAACAAGAGAAATTAAAAGAGGAAAGAAATATATACATATAAATATATATATATATATGTTACACATGCATCCTTTCTGATACATATATATGTGTGTGTGTGTATGTGTTTGATTCAACTCAGGGCTCAGGGCCAAGGAAAAATAAAAACCACGTCTTTACTCACTCTGTAACTGAAGAGGTCAGACACACATTCCTGACACCTCTCGGTAAAAATACAAAAATAAAGAAATAAATGCACTACTATAGACATTGAAGGCTGAGATTGGCATTGGCAGAATCATGTGCAACATTTTCATTCTAAGATTAGGAGAATCGAGGAGCAAAGCTAGAGAGAAGATAAATTGAGATCAATGCAAACATAGGGGTGAACATTACACTAAACCTGTTGAGAAAATCCTATTGGGCTGACTGGGGCCCATTTTGGGGTGTGTTGTGTAATTTTGATTCATTCATGTTGCCCAAGTTCCACTCTTGTCTGGAACATTCAGATATTCATTCATTTATTGCTCTGGACAAAGTAATGGATGAAAACAGAGATTCCAGCCCTTGTGGAGCTGTGTAAAATGAGACAACAAATTTGTGAATATTACAATTACACACTGTGATAAATGCTCTGAAAGAAAAGGGCAGAGTGACCAGAAAAGACCTCTCTGAGGATGTGATATTTAAGCAGGGACCTGAGGACCATGTGGGCCAAGAGCTGTAGGTCAGCATCTTGGGTCATGGAACCCCAAGGCCAGTATGGACGGTACAAGGTGAGTGAGAAAGAGAGAAAATCCTGGGTCTGGAGAAGTTCCCATGTTCTCCCAAGAGCCTTGGGAGACCAGTGAATGAGGTGAATCCTGATCCAATTTGCATTTAAAGGGAAGAAACCTATTTTGGCTACTGTGTAAATGAATGGAGTGGGGACTCAGCAAGAGTGGAAGTGGGGGCCCCAAATGTGGTCAGGAAGTGTGTATGGCAGCCCATGAAGATGACGTCTGAGAAGGAGAGTCGTGAACAGATTCAGGGCACTCGAGGTAGAACCCGCAGGTCTTACTGGTGGATCAGGTTAGGGGACTCAGGGAGGCAATATTTCTGTCTACTCTGCTTGCGTGCGTGTGTGTGTGTGTGTGTGTGTGCGTGTGCATGTGTGTGTGTGGGGGGGGGCACACACACACCTCTCCTACTGAAACTTAATTTTGTTTCTGCAAAGAAATACTAACCTTTCCTCTTAAAAGTAGAATTATTAAACTTCCACTGTTTATGCAAAGAAGTATCAAATAATAATATATCATCGATTGTGTTGATTTACTTACATAAAATAATACCAATTGAGTGCCACGACTTTTTAATGACAATGAAAGCAAAATTACATTCACCCAAATACTTTTAAAATTTAATAAAGAAAAGATTAAAAGATGATTATTCCCTTGCAATTCTGATGTTAGATCCATTGTTCAAAATGTCTGTTGATATTTTTCTTTTAGAAAATTTCATGGGAAATGAATATATTGAATCCAAAAATATTCATCCCCAAATCTCTAAATTAGTGTCGAATTTCTTTTCCCTTTTATGGGAGCATTTTCAACAACATGCAAGCGCTGTGAGGAGAGCATCTACCTCAGCCAGGCAACTAGCGGGAGGACCGCTGGGCCTGGGGATACGATACTGCTCAAGCTTATGAAAAGTGCAAGCACTAATGTAGTGTAAACGGGCAAAGCTGCTGCCCTAAATGAGGTCTGGACTTTCTAATGAAAGTGGAACTTACCTGGGCAAGCTGGTTTCCATCTGGCAGAACCGGATTATCAACTCTTGTGGGTAGAATCTTAAGTGAATAGATTTCAAAAGGTGTTAGGTGCCAGGTGGAGACTACAGGGGTGGGGGTTTGGGAAATATTTTTAAATTATAGAACATAACGATAAAAAGGTAGTTAACAGTAATGGCTATAAATTTCCCATGAAAGAGTTTAGCACAAACAGATAGCTAGTCACTGGGCAATCTCTTCTAAATGCCAGAAGCATGTTCAGAACCGCACTACACTGAAGCTTGGCCCGCAGGACACTTACCTTGATCTGCTGCCGTGAGACTCTCCCTATGCCTGTACCTGGGGTAAAGCTGCGTCTCGTCCCCATCCCTGACTTATTCTGAGGAGCAGCCCAAGGATTCCTCACTCCTCTCATTCACGATTGTTGCGGCAACAAATCAGGATAACGGTTGTAAAGGACTTTGAAAAAATAAAAATTCCATACAAATGCAAGACTATATTATAATTAATTATGATTTTCTTTTATGATTCATCAGTTACATTGGGATTTCAGCTGGCCTCCCTGGGTGAGGCCACCAAGGGCAGCAAGGAGCCTTTATACAGCACTGGAGCACTGGAAGGGAGCCAGAGAGCGGGAAGTTACCACGCGGGCAGCTTAGGGATATGTTCTTGATTACCTGCGAGACAGCTGCCTTCTGGAGATTTCCAGTTTAGGGGGACAGAGATACTGCAGGAATGAGTGGAAGGAGAGGCAGAGAAATAGTCTATTTACTTCTATTTTTTCTTTTTTAAATACATATAAAGGTGTAGATTAATTGGCAGATTAGTTGCATTTCTTTGCTAATTTACAAGAATTGCTATATTTTTAAAATCTCAATTTAAATATGTACATTAAAATCCATTATATTTATTTGATCACTACAATTGTACACTTACCTAATGTTCATCAGAGCAGTGCAGAGCTTCTGAAACTGTAAAATGTATACAAGCCTGCATTTTCACTGAGGGAGAGGAGAAAGAGAGCTGTATTTTGGTCAGGTAACTCCCTCATCTGGCTGCAAGTCAAGTAAGATGCAAACGTGTGATCTCGAACAGGTTTTTTTTTTTTTTTAATTCTTTCCTTTGAGATAATTTCAGACTTACAGAAAATTGCAAAAATAGTACAAAGAATACCCATATAGCCTTCAAGTAGATTCCCAAATATTGACATTTTATCACATTCATTCTATCATTCTCTCTCTGTCTTAGGACGTACAGTATGATTTTTCTGAACAATTGGAGTAAGTTGTAGGCATAATGACCCCCTACTCCAAAGTCCTTCAGTCTGACTAACCGCCCTACAATTATCAAAGGCAGGAAATGAGCACTGATATACTACTATTATCTATCCCGTAGATCTTATAACAATTTTCTGAATTGTCTCATCAATGTCTTATGTAGCAAAAGAGAAGGAAACAGGATTCTAAGGCTTTGGCTGGGGTCACAATGGCTCTGAGATTCTTCTAGTACAGGGTAGCATAAGAATTAGGACCCAGCACACCAGAGTGGTCATTTTCTGTTCAAAAATACCCCTTGGTCTTTAGGCCTTGACTCCTGCTGACATCTTAACTGAAGAGCGAGAAATGAAGACACCTTTTATTTCTTCTCTGTTTCTCTTTTGATCAACTTAATTACTGAGTGCCTGAGACACCCAGGACACTCTCTGTAGTTCAGGGGGATAGAAACTATATAAGATGCAGTCTCAACACCCCTGTGAATCAAAATGGTATTAAATAACGAGTAGCTAAATGGAAATAAACTAGTGGTAAAAAGGAGGGATATATAGATTATTGAGTCCCTATTGTTTGGTAGACGCCATGTCAAATGATTTATATGCATATCTCATTTATTTTTTACACAAATAGGGTGACATTGGTATTATTTTCCCTATTTCATCGATGAGGAAATGGAGGCTCATTAAATCAAGAAATGCGCCCAGCGTCTCCACACAGTGAGACTCAGAGCTCTGCCTCCAAACCCGTGCTCTGCTCCCCGAAAACAGGAGGAGGAAACAGATCGTGTGGAGCAACAGGGAGGGAGAGAGGGGGAGTGAGAGAAGGCCAATTCAGGGAGGGAGGAGGTCTTCCCGGGCCTCAAGGACAAAGTTAAATTTGAGGGCAGACTGAAGAATAGATAGGATGTTTTTTCCAAGTAATTTTATTGAGATCATAATGGTTTATAGCATTGGGTAGTTTCGGGTGTACATTATTATTTACCATTTTCTGAGTACACTTCCTGGTGCTCACCCCCAGTAGTCTAATTTTTGTCCATCCCCATACATATGTGCCCTTTTATCCCTTTTGCTCAACCCCCAACCCGCTTCCCCTCTGGTAACCACTAATCTGTTCTCTTCTGGATAGGAGTCTGAGAGTAAAGATGAAAACACAGTCCAGACAGAGGGGAAAACCAGCAGCTTGAAATAGCCGTCTGCAGTGTCCTACGCGTTGACTCAGCAACACAGCCAAATCAGGTTCTCGGGACAGAGCAGAGGAAACACGGATTCTTCAAAGTCTGAGCCTCCCCAGAGGCGCTGAGGGAACATTAGAACGTGGGAAGAGAGAATTTGTGCCATTAAGCAGGGAACAGCTTCTCCCCTGGAATCAGCGTCTGGTAAGCATTCTTCTCACCATGAAGCTCTGTCTGATTTCTTTTTTTACAAGGAAGACTCACCCACTTAAGATAAAGAGTATAAAATGGTACTGGGAGCACTTTTTAAAATTAAATCTCTCTTCAGGGGGGCCAATCTGTTAGCATGAACAGAAGCAAGAGTCCGATCTTGCCAGCCTCCTACCCACTGGTCAACAACAAATTGCACAGCCACCCTGGAACCCATCTGGTTGGGGTAACATCTATATCTCTGACATGAAGAGACACTGTTTGTTTACATTTGCACCTTCTAAAGAAATAATGCACAATAGATTCAGCAGGATATTACATCCTGGACAAAAATCTTATTGATCACACTATCATTAACTTCTGAGAAATTACATCTAGAATCAAATTTTCTTTTTTTTTTTTTTTTGAGGAAGATTAGCCCTGAGCTAACATCTGCTGCCAATCCTTCTTTTTTTGCTGAGGAAGACTGGCCCTGAGCTAACATCCGTGCCCATTTTCCTCCACTTTATATGTGGGACGCCTACCACAGTGTGGCATGCCAAGTGCTGCCATGTCCGCACCCCGGATCCAAACCAGCGAACCCCAGGCCTCCAAAGTGGAACGTGCGCACTTAACTGCTGTGCTACCGGGCCGGCCCTCAAATTTTCTTCGTACTTATATGACTATAATAGATTAATTGAATAATTTTCTATCATAAATATTGAAATTAGATTATTGACTTAGATCAGCATTTTTTGAAAGATGCTTATTTAGAAGTTTGAAAAGTTATATGGGCCTCAGCTTTTTAAAGTTTTTTTAAGATCCGGATTCACAGTTTAGCATGTAGGAGGCTTTGGGCACCATTAGTCTGTTCTGGGCTTAACCATGTCTGCTCTGTTCAGAGACCATGAGAGAGAAGAGAGTGTCCCATGCTACATTCCCAAACTCGCTTCAACTAGGAAACATCAGGAGATCCTGGCTGTGACACTTGCTTCATTCCCTCCAAGTTCATGAGCTCTGTCCACCATTTTTTCCGGGTAAAGTGTTCACTTATTAATTTGGTAAAATCATGAGTGAATGACTAGTGAGCATTAAAAAGTCACATGCTTCCTTATGCAACAGGCTGAGATTGCCAGCTCAGTAAGTAACAAAAACCATTTTTCTAGAAGCCCTCTTTGCAGTATGCTATTTGTCTCTTGTTACAGGTCTAACCACCACAGTGCAATGAAGAAAAAAATAAAAAGATCCCTCCCATGCACTCATCATTGCCAAAGATATTTACTTTCATTCCACCTAAGTCAGGGACCAGAATGCCCCTTATCAAGGATAACTAATAATACTTCTCTTCAATTGTGTATCGGACCTAACCAACGCAATTAAAGAGAGAGGAAGAAATGAGTGGTATAAAAAGTGGGAAGTTAGAAATACTATTTCTACAAAATCCCTAATTTGTAGAAAATGTGTCACCATTAAAAATGCACCCAAAACTACTGTAGAGTTCAGTAATAGCTTTAGAGTAAACAAATAATAACCAAGTACAAAATTTAACAGGAAAAAAGAGGCTTAAAAAAGTAGTAACATGAACTATAAGATGTGAAGGAATAAATCTAGAAAAACATGGGCAAGGCTTTTATGGAGAAAACCACAAACGTGAAGGGTACAAAGAAAAGTGTTTTAATAGTAGAGACATATACCATATTCTTAGATGGAAAGACTCATAATTATATCAGACTGTAAAAAATGAAACAGATTTAAAAAAAAATAACGGGATTTTTCTTATAAGTGAACAGATATCTATTCTAAAATTCATATAAAAGAGCAAAGGGCCAAGAATAGCAAAGACATTTCTGAAGGAGACAAGTTGGGGAACAGTGAGAACTCGCCTATCAGATAATAAGAACTACTACAAAACCACTGGCCAGAGTGGATTTTGTTGCAGAATTAGGCAAGCGGACCAGCACTTCAAGAGCCCAGATGCACACTGGTCTTCTCAATAAATATGAGACAATTGATCATCCATATGGAAAATATTATATCCCTCACTCTCATCATATACAGAAATAATTCAAAGTCTGTTAAAAACCTAGGCATGAAAAATAAATTCATTAAGACATTCAAAAGAACTACAAGAGCGAGATTTTATGGCTTTAGGCTAGGAAAGGATTTCCTAAACTAGATTTCTTTAAATGAACAAATCATAAAGATTGGCTCTAGGAGTCCTCACCCTGTAGCTGCATTACTCCAGTATCTGCCTCCATCCTCACATGGCCTTCTCTTCTCTCTCTTATGAAGACACTCACCATGGGATTATGGCTTGCTGGATAGTCCAGGATCATCTCTTCTCCAGATCATCAAGTTAATTACGTTGGCAAAGACCCTTTTCCCAAATAAGGCCACATTCACAGGTTCTAGGATTAAGATGTGGACATATCTTTTCGGAGGCCACCGTTCAACCCTCTGCAAATATTATCAATAATTTACAGATACATATCTGAGTAACAGAGTGATTTAAAAAAAAAAAAAAAAAAACTCGTGGGAATGATAAACCCCAAACCCTTCTCTGGGAGTGGAGAGGAAGAGGTTACAGAGGGGACTGAGGGCTCTGTAACGTGTCCTCATTTTAAACCATCTGAAGCAAACCTGTCTGTGTTGGTCATGTTTTCCTCTGTAATTTTCTGTAGTCCTTAAATATTTCATAATTTAAAAAATTAAACAATGCAAAGATGTTCTCTCCCTTGGCTCTATCATAGTATTTGGAGGAGTTATTTTTGACAAGTCCCTGCCCAGCCTTGTCCACAAGCTTGTTAGGAAACTTCTCCCCTATCATTCGCTACGTCTCTCAACCATCTTCAAGCCAGCTCGGGGTCAGAACTCTTGCCCTAACCTAACTCATCTCTCAAAATTTATGGCCTTTTTTTCCCTACCATTTTGCTCATTTTAGGGTTTTTTTTCTCATTAAGGACACTGCTGGGGGCTGGCCTGGTGGCGTAGTGGTTAAGTTCGCATGCTCTGCTTCAGTGGCCCAGAGTTCTTGGGTTTGGATCCTGGGTGCAGACATATGCACCACTCATCAAGCCATGCTGTGGTGGTGTCCCACATATAAAGTAGAGGAAGATGGGCACGGATATTAGCTCAGGACCAATCTTACTGAGCAAAAAGAGAAGGATTGGTGGCGGATGTTAGCTCAGGGCTAATCTTCCTCAAAAAAATTCCTGCAAATCAACAATAAGGCTTCCTCATGATGTTTCTTGTGCTTCTACCCAAGAGCTTACATCACAAGTCTTTTAAATCAAATTTTATCTTTTGAAAAAATGAGTCCTCTCACCTTCACTGATAACATGCCCGCCTCTCGGAAAGAAATTGTGGCATCACCGCGTTGATGGCCTGAGAGTTATTTTCCATGGAGTGACCTGACAATAGCAGAATCATTAGCACAATCTTCTCGACAGCACCAGTATTTTCAAAATATCCTGTCGATGGCATCACCCCAGCCAAAAAGATGGGGAAGATGATTATCCTGGCCACTGCCACCTCCACAATGGAGTCTCTGTTCTTTCTACACCCAGGCATATAAAATCAAGACAGTTCACTGAGATGTAATTCCTGACATTTCAAATATTACAGTGGCTAAAGGAACACTATGGTAGTTTCTCTTAATCAATTTTTTCTCTATTTTTCTGGTTACAGTGATATTTTCTCTCTCTCTTTCTCTCTCTCTCTCTCCCTCCACTCAGTAATGTTCTATTTTAGGTTACAAGGTGACCAAGGAGTTGTAGAATTATTTATTTATGTATATGGGTGAATTATAAAAGTAACATAATCATTAAAAAAAATAAAAATAATCAGTGAGAGTAATCACAGGTCCTGTGCAACCGATTAGCAACCTTAGTTCCATCTGCAACCTTAATTCCCTTTACCATGCAACAGATCATAGTCACAGGTTCCAGGGACAAGTGTGGACACTTTGAGGGTGGGCATTATTCTGCCTGCCACAAATATATTCTGAGTATCTTCCCAATCCTTAAATATTATCCTATCTGTACTTTCCTTTTTAATTGCTACGTGCATTTTACTGTACAGCTATACTATAAGTCACTGTACCCTCTCCTACTAGAAAATAATTACATTGGTATTATCAGCAGTCCCTGGGCAGTAAAAAATGAGAGTTATGGTTTTAAGTAATATTGCTACAAGGATATATTTCTATACTAATATTTCTGAGAAGGCAATGAATGAGTTTCGTATCAGTTTACACTTCCACCAGGCAGGTGTGAGCCGACAGTCCCCGATACCCTCACAGACATTCACCACTATCTTTCCTTTCTAATCACTGCCAAATGGAAAATTTCCACTTTTATTTGCCTTTCTTTGGTTTCTATCGAGGTTGAACATTTTTCATGCTTAATGTCCTTCATTAATGGCCACCAAATGTTCTTCATTTGTGAGATGCATGTCTATGATTAGTGGACTCTTGTTAAGTATCCAATGATGTCAGCAACCTTGATAATGAGACTCTGTGGGAGGTACCTTCACTCTGAAACTCTTCAACTTGACTCTTCTTCCATCTCATATTTACGACATCATTAAAACCCACACTGCTCCTCACTGCTGCATCCAGACAAAGCTTCACCTGCACCACATGCGTGTGACACAATTTCTGTGCCCGGGGTCCCTCGGACAGTGAGATCATTTGATACGCAGTGGCGAGAATGCTGTAGCAGTTCCTGGGCTTCAGTCTAATTGATTTTGAGTGCTGAACCCTCTCAAGGTGACTCTTCCTCTTGCATCATGTGAACTTTGCATTCTGAGATCTCCTACCTGTGTTGCTGCATAAGCTTCCTTGACAGAATGAACGGGTAGGACTGTGTTTCTCAACTGATAGAGAATTCCTGTCTCCTAACGTCTGGATCTACCAGAACTCTCATCCAGCATATATACCCAACCCTTATTTTAGGAGTTGTTCTTGTATTTGTATGAGCCGTTATCATTTAACACCCTTTGTTTATTGTTCTTACAATAACAATCCAGAAAAGAACCCAACTCCCATGCAGTCAGCTGCACTGCATGAATGTAACATAGACCAGTGTAACCAACACAAGGAGAGCCTCACAGGTGCTCAATGTGTTCACTTAGGTATGGTTACCACATCCATGGCATTTTTCTAGATTTTATGTTCTCTCATATCTTTCTCTCCATATTTATTCATCTAAAGTTGGGGGGGGTATACAGAAATGCAAAAGAAAAAAAGCAAAAACAAAAATGCAGTGAGTCTTCTCATTTGGAACACATTCTAGTGTTAAAATAAATGAAAGAATATTGTATAAATTTCCAGGAAAATGTCAATAATGCCTGGATGAATTTGAAGAAATATCAAAAGACTCCAAAATTCTTACATTCCAATTAGAGGCAAGCATTTCATTGTGAGTCAGGGGAAGAAGAAAGTCTGGCTGCACGTGGGGATCGGGGGCAGTCTGGGTCCCTAACACTCAGCATCAAAGGTGGCTTGATGAGTTGATGAGTTGTGATGAATCCTGTTTCTCTGGTTGTAGAGGTTTTGTTTCAGGAGCCACCCCACCTTTTGACCATTCCTATTAGTAGATTTCAAAAGCTGAAGTAAGCACCGCATGCCCCAATTTTGTGTCTGTGGATGATATCCTATCAATATCTGAATGTCATCTAACACTGATTTTCGTAATTTCCCTGAAAGAGCATAATTCAATAGGCCAGATGTGAACTCTAACCAGGGGTCCTACGTGCATCACAGGCTGTAGAGCTCAGTGGTTGAGCGTGGACATGGCAGTCAGGTGGCCTGGGGCATCCTAGCTGGCCACCTGGTAGCGGTGTGATCACCCCCTGCACGTCCGCTTCCTTGTCTTAAAACGAGAGAATGATGATGACTTCCTCACGGAGTGTTTCGAGAATGAAGTCAATACATATGTAGTGCTTAGAGGACTGAGCAGTAAATATTAGTTTAGTTAATGACGTGAATGCATACACAGGCATACTTGATAAAGCCTATTGAGTATTTGATCTGTCCATTAAAAAAAATCAGCAATGAAAGTCAGCAGTTTCTCTTACAATTCAGATCTAAATGGCCACAGGCAAGAGAATTTCATTTTGACTTTCAGACATCACCCACATACCTGTGGTATCATTCAAGATAAAGGTTCTGAAGAAGCTAAAATATTTCCTCTATCTACCTACCTCTGGCCATAAGCTCATATGTGAAACCCTCTGAATTAGAAATCAGGAAACAGTCTAAGTCTGTGAATTCAACCCTATTTGTATGAGTGTTGATTTGAATAAATTATTAAGATGATTTAACACATCAATTATTCAGATTAGAACTAAACAGAGTGGCTTTTTATTTTTAATTCAACCTCATGATTATTCCTCATGGCATCTTTCATCAATGCTTTTCTCAACAATATTTACTCAATACTGAATCCACATTATTAGTCCTACCTACTAGGTTGAGGTTATCATTAACCTAAGCAACACCTTTTAAATGAAAAGGAGAATTATATGTTTTTATTATGTCAATACATAAGTCATTCAGTTATAATGGTATCAAAATCCATAAAACATCTACTCACCAAAGGAGAAGCAGCTTCCTCTTATAACACGGATGTCATTTCTAGATACGTGGTCCACATCTGAATCGTCTTATATACATCAGAAACCCTGTTCCACTATTGGGCATTTCACCTGGAACAACCATCTCTGAATTCTTGTTCCTAGCAGCTTTGGGTCCTAAGAAACTTCTTAAACTAGCTATTTCTTTAGGCAAACCTAGAAACACTTTAGTAAATCCTCCAATTCAGTTATTCAACCAGCATTTGCTGAACACCTGTTCCGTCCTGAGCTCTCCTCTATAGAGTGTGATGGTGTACATGGAGCAAGACCTACTTCTCATATGCAAGGACTCTGCCATCTCATAGGTGAGGCAGAAATGTGAGCTGGGGAAAAGGACACAGATAAAGGAAGGGGGCCTGCTATGCTGGCTCTGTGTACACAGTCAACTCTGAAACGGGAGTTCTTCATTGAGACTTCATAGCATAAGACATAATTTTCCTGTGTCTGGGACAACAGCATAGACAGTCTCTACCAGATGGCCATGGACAGTTTATGGAGGTGGATGTGCAAAGAAAACATCCTCCTCACCACTCGTCACACCCCCTCCGCTCATGTGCCTCAGAACAGCTCAGAACATTTCTGCAAACGGGTTACTGGTAATGCAGCAAGCCCCTGGCTCCTGCTTAACAGCAGCAAATGTCACTCTTCCCCAGAAGAAATTTTGCTGCACTCTTCCAAAAGCAAATGAGGAATATATCACTGGCAAATGAAATTGGTTTTCCTGCCATTGCCAAGAGTGCCAGGAAAAAAAGAATTTGGGAAGAAAATCAGAGATTTTCCTGACCACCTCACCCAGGTTTGGGTGTTGGTGCCCACCAGGAAAGAAGAGTGAGTTTAATGTGCAGTAACAACCAGTTTCATCCAGAGCAGGGCAGCTGACGGTCCAGACATCTGGAATGACTCACCATTAATTCTCCATTAATTCATGGATAAAATGCCCTTTCTCTGCATCTTAGCATCTTTCTCCATAACAAAAGGATAATAAAACACACTTACTTATGTCAAAAGGAAGCTCCCTAGAAAAACTGGCTTAATGCCTAGAAGGGTCTTTGAACATACTCGGTGTTTATGAGCAGTGTAACCATGTCAAGTTTGGTTAAAGTTTCCACCCCGGGAAAGGCCGCCCACCTGGCCTGGCAGCAAAGTTGCAGTGCCTTTTCCAAAGCTAGTCCCGCAGACTCCCCGGTCACGGTGTGAATCTCTAGTGCCTCAGAAAGATGCTGATGGAAAACAGGTCTTTGAAAATGGTGTGTTCTGCATTAGAAGGGAATTGATAAATGCCAATTTTTTTATTCTTCCGAATGTAATGTCAGAGCCTCTGGATGTCTTCTGCAGAGGGACGTATGCCACTCAAGGGTCTGTTCACGGCCAGAAGAGCTTAAGCAGAGGGACTCAGAACAATTACTACAACAGTGTACTGCTCTCGTGGGTCGGACACTCGGTCGACTGAGGGATTTCACGAATTCTGTTAACCCTTCAATCAGCCCCAGGAGGCTGGTACTGTAATTAGCCTCCCTTTCAAATTAGGCGACCCAGGCGCAGGGTTAATATAAATTAGAGATGCTTATGCCAAGACCATGAAGGAAGAGAGGCAAGCATTAACATAAAGGAATCAGAGGATGACAGAAAAGTGAGGAAATACCAACATACTGTGTCACATGGCTTCAGGCCAATTGAAGGAAAGCCCATTTAAATGATCAAAACATCTTATTTATTCAATAGAATATTTCTAATTACTATTTTTCTTTCATATACAAATAGAAACATAAAAAAAGACTAATAACATGACGATCAGTAAAGGTTCTTGTGATGGTCTTTGGATGTGTGAACTTGGCGAGGCTGCAGTCCCCCATTAGTCAATCAAACACTCATCCAGCTGTTGCTATATAGGTGTTTTGTGGATGTGAATCCAGTCCACAATCAGTTGACTTTTGTGAAGGGAGATTATCCTGGTTAATCGGGGTGAGCCTGATCCAGTCCATTGGAAGGCCTTCAGAGCAGAACTGAGGCTTCCTTGAGGAAGAAATGCTGGCTGGGGACACTCGCGTCAGCCCGCTCTAGAATGCCCAGCTGGCCCGATGGATTTCAGCCTTAGCCAGCCGGCCCCGCAATCCCATAACCTAATTCCTTGCAATAAATCTCTTAATATTTATCATCCACTCGTCTGCTTCCCTAGTTGAACTCTGACTGATGCAGTTCTGAAATGTTCATTGTGATTAATATATAAAATGAATTAGTGCCAGTATATTGTACGTGTATAAAAGCTAACACTACAAAGCGTATGTTTAAGTGGTTTAAAATTTTCCCTGTGTTCTTGTTTACTGATGAACTTACACTCTCTCAGAGGAAGGACTCAGAAAATACCTTGCCAAGCCAAAGTAAACTTTAGATTAAAATTCCATTTGAATTGTTGTAAACAAATTCTGAATGTGCAGAGTCTCAATAAGATTCCAGAAGGTTAAAAAAGAGAGAGACTCCTTCCCTCTGATTTAAAGCACATATTAACACACTCACATCCGTTAGAAGGCACCTACCTAGTCCCCACGGACATTTTCATTCATTCAAATAGCATTAATTGAATGTCAATGACCTCCTGAACTCCTTTTAGCTTTGTGACCTTGGACAAGGCACTCAACGTCTCTGTATCTCAAGTTCCTCATCTATAACATAGGGATACAAATAGGGCCTGCCTCTTGGGGCTATTGTGGTGACTAAGTCAGTCGATATGTTGAAGCACTTAGAAGACTGGCCGGCACATGGTACAGCGTGTATTTGTGGGTTTGGGAAGCTGGCAGGGACTTCACAGAGGAGCTAGATTAGTTACGGGGCATGAGGTACAATCCTGCATAACGGAGAAAACCGGTCTGAGCAGAGTTTAAAGGCAGGAATGAGAAAAGCTCGTTATTGACCCTATTAAACCAGCCTGCCTGCCATGGACGGTTCCTACTGGAAACCTCAGGAGAGAAAATGAGTGCCAGATTATGGTCAAAGCAAAGACTGGATTTTTCACCTATGTTATGTTTTTCAAAAGGGTTTTATGGTTAAATAGGCTTGGAAAACTTTACATAAAAACTAACAGGGATCTTCAAGGCAGGATTCCCCTAACGACCTTAATCTACTAATGTGCTGGCAACGGAGAGCCATATGCAGCAGCTGTCAAAATGGACAACAGAACCCTCTCACTCCAGGGCATCTCCCAGGAAAACTGTTCCCAGGTGCACAGTCTGCAAATGCCAGTTGGAGTAACTATTTTCTGAATTCTTGACACTCTGGCATCTAGGGCCTCACTGACCCGGGAGAGACTGCCCTTCCCAGGGCTAGCCAATTCTTAAAGACAGCAAACTGCTCACCTGGGAGCTTGCCTTTCCTACACGAACTAACCAAGTCAGAGCCCACCCACCCAGCACCTCCTCTCTGTGGCTCTTACGCAGCAGGAAGCAATACTCCCCTGCCCTAATCATCCCAGGGTCAGCCTCTATACCCGTGAGCCCACTGAAATTATTGAGATGAGCCGGTCCCAAGCCTGCTTACCCTGCCTTGCCTTTCCTGAGGAAACCACAATAAAGGCTGCTGCCCATGTGTTCCCTTCATTCCTTCTGCTTCCTGACCCAACCTGTGCTTCCCCGTGTGGCCCTGCAGAGCTTGGCATGCCCCTTCCTGGGAACTGAGAGTAACAAACTATCTTTTCATTTTTTGAGGAAGGTTCGTCCTGAGCTAACATCTGCCAATCCTCCTCTTTTTGCTGAGGAAGACTGGCCCTGAGCTAACACACATGCCCATCTTCCTCTACTTTATATGTGGGACGCCTACCATAGCATGGCTTGCCAAGCAGTGCCATGTCTACACCCAGGATCCGAACCAGCGACCCCAGGCCACTGAAGTGGAACGTGTGCACTTTACTGTGCCACCGGGCGGGCCCCCACAAACTATCTTTTCGATCGCAATTGCTGATTTGTTGGTTTCACCATGCCTGAATAATAATAAAACCTACACTCTACGACATCAGTGTTGGCAAGGAAGGGCTTTTAAAGACTTTTAAGCAGAAGAGTAAAATAATTATGTTTTAGAAGCATTCATCTTAAGCATCACTTCGATACCACATGCCAAATTCCCAGAGCATCTTCAGAGGCTGGGAAGCCCCAAACTAACCTGAACATTAAATTGAAAGTCATGAGGGGTCTAGGGAGCCTGAACCCCCGCCTATCTAGAAGTCCTGATAAACTTGAAGAGTGTTTAGGAGCACAGAGCTTCTCAAGGAGAGACATCCCTTTAGCCCAGCATGGACACCCTGGGATTGTGAGCCAAACCTCACAAACACAGGAAAGGTGATGGACAGTCAGCCAGCTGCAGCTTCTTCCCTGTGTTTAGATAATTCTAGAGGTCTACAGCAATCAAGATTTGTGTTTCACCTAAACTTTTCAATTGGAGGTACACCAGAACTGGGAAACTGGTCCTGTCTCTAAACATTTTGGACTCATTTTTTTTCAGCTGCAATATAAGAGGGTCGAATCAGTTATTTTGTAAAGTACCTCCCAGCTCTGAAATTCTGTGATTCTAAATTACTCTACAAAGCTACTAATCCCAGATAATTTTATAACCCTATAAAACTGCTCTAAGTCACAAATAGGACGGATGTAAAGTTTTTTCATCTCTAAGTACTTTTTTCTTTTCTGTGCTATGCCAGCTCTCCAAAGTACACTTTTCTTTTGTTAGTTACAATTACCCCTACTATTTATTGTGAGCCAAATAAAATAAATATTTTACTTTGGAAAAGGAAACATACATTTTTTCCTAGTCCAGTGCCAGCCTTCATTCCACACCTTGCGCCATCATTTAATCAACTGTGAGCTTTATGTGCACTTGGAAAAGACATTAGGGAAATAATGACTCATCGCCCTACAGAGCTCTTTTAGGTCAAGAGGACACAGGCTGCATCCCCTGCCCCCAAAGGGAGCACTTGGCAGAACCCTAAATGGGAACTGCTATGACCTCTGCTTGAAAGTAAGGAAATGAATCACAGGGCTTGACCAAGACTTACCAGTTCTGTCTCCAAATGAAGAAACAATGATAGACCTGATGGTTGCCTGATAAGAAAATTGGAGTAAAGAGTGGGAGACACTAATACATCAGCTTGATATCTTCTGCAGGGAGAACACTGCAACTTGCAAAATGCAAGTTCTTCATGTGCAAAGCAGCTGCCTGTTGTTCCATCTCAGGTGGCATCTCAGGTTCCTCGTATGTAAAATGTCAGATTTGGAACAGATGGTATTTCAAATCAATATCTTCTTTAGTCATTAAGTATGGAGTTTCACACTGAATCCCTTGACAGCGCTATTTTTCCGGTAAGGAAAATAGATACCCAGGTGTTACTGGATTGTAACAAAGCCACCAAAGAAATAGGATCCTTGCTCAGAACAGTATTTGTGCAAAGAGAAAACAGTGTCCTGTAGTCAGGAGCATTAATCTTGCCTAAACAAGCCAAAATTGGAGGGCATGATGGAAGAACCGGAAAGAGAAGAAAAAGAGTGAAGGAAAAGATGACTGACATTTAGCTTGGCCAATGAATTATTAGTCCCGAGAAAAAAAAGGCAAGAGCAATAACAAAGTAGAAAAGATTTTCTCATTACTCAGCAGTATGGAGAAGCAGGTGTAAATGACAGCAGCAAGCATCAGGAGGTGTGGACCATGTCCTTCCTATTTTCTAGACACTCTTGTGCTGTAGACATTGCCCCTGGGGAAGTCTTCAACTGCTGCAGTCAGACAACGCAGTTACTCTTACACTCCTGTGGGGAAGCAGCTATATATGCTCATTCAATAGATATTTATTGAACATCTACTTATACATAACTGAACTAATCACTTAGCATCTATAGACATAAATAATTCTTGCCTTTAAGAAGTTTGCTATCAAGCGAAAGAAACAGCTGACAACTCACTATAATAAGAGTGCTATTGCAGAAGTACAAAGAGCAATGGAAAAAATATTCTTCCAAAGACCTCATGCAGAAGATGAGATCTGAGCTCAGCTTTAAAGAATGGGTAAGATTTTGATAGGCAAACTGAGAGGAAAAGCATTCTGGGAAGATGAAAGAGAGAGAGCAAAGGCCTTCCTTAAAATCGTTTACAAAACTATTCCAAACGTGATCTCCGCTCAAATGTCCTGCTCATAATTATTTTGGTGGTATCTTTAGTGGGGGAAAGTCCCTGAACACACTCGTTGCGTCTTTACATCCTTCTGAGCCAGCTCCATGGATGAGGGAACCTATTGCCGCTCCAGATAAGTATGTCACCGCTTCGATTCCAGCATCGCAACCCATCTCTCAGACTTTCAGGAAACTAGATGCCATCGCACCAAATGTTTGCTTTATCAGTCAAAGGAAATTAGCTCTTCAATTGCAAGCTTGAGGGTCCTGGCCAGAGTTGTGTTCTAGAAGACATATTGCACTGTGTGGCATCACCTGAATGAGCAATAGCAAAGGTGAGTAACTCCAACACAGCTTCACGGACTAAGCTCAGGTGAGCAAACTTCATTTCAGCAGGACTTCCAGTAATATCCTTGACCATTCAGGAGCCGCTCCTGATACAAATCTCACATATGAATTAACCAAGAACATCTTTCTGGTAAAATGAGATCATTTCTAGTGAAATATCAAAATAAAATCAGGGAAGGTTTTTTGAGATTATTTTCTCTAACAGGAAAGCCAATGCTTTCATGTCCTTTGAGTTTTTAATGTTCTCTTAATTTTTTCAAAAACTCCCAAATAGTTGTTTCAAAAGTAAAGATATACTCAGTTAACTGTGGCTATATCTGGAGGGAGAGATTATGGACTAATTCCACATGGTTTTTTTTTCCTGAGGAAGATTCGCCCTGAGCTAACATCTGTTCCCAATCTTCTTCTTTTTGCTTGAGGAAGATTCACCCTGAGCTAACATCTGTGCCAACCTTCCTCTATTTGTATGTGGGATGCTGCCACAGCACGGCCACTGGGGAGTGGTGTCAGTCTGTGTGGGGAATGGAACCCAACCCAAGCAGAGGGTGCTGAACTTAACCACTAGGCCATGGGGCGCCCCCAGTTCCACTTTTTTATTTTCTACATTTTGAATTGTTGGAATATCTTACAGAGCAGATATATTTTTAAGAGTACACATATATATTTTTTGCAATCAATCTCTGCAGGTTGAGAACGTCCTAATTCGTTGTTCTACGTAAAGCGAGCTCTGAACATCTCTGTGCATCTGTGTTACATGTATATTTTTGCCTACACCATGATGCCATGCACTAATATATACTCAAAAAAATTAGCTGAATAAAATAATCAAGAAGTAACAAACATGTCTCTCTCAGCTCCAGGAATACTGTCTAAAGGCCTGCCCAGCCCTGTCTTATCGTCCTTACAGAGATGAGTTCTGGCTAACTGAACAGAAAATAAGGGAGGGAGAAACAACAGAATGGGATCTCAGAGGGGTGTGTTGAGCCGCGCCCCCCCAACACACCCACCTCACGCTAAGTAATGCTAGAAGGTTGGGCGTGTGATTGCCTCTGGGTTGTTTTCTCAGAAATCAGCAGTTGGTCCAGGCCGTGCCTTCCTGCCCGCTTCCGCCAGCAGGAGCTCTGCAGCCTGTCCAGCTCCCTTATCATCTCCGCGGGGGTGTTTGGTGCCCTGGCAACCCTGATTGTAAAACACGTTTATACCCTTGGGCCGCTGCCACGAGCAGTGGGGCGCGGCCACGTCGGGAGTGGAACGAGCACGATTTCAGACGATCCCCTCCACCACGTCCTCCTCATCGCCCCCGCCGCTGCGCCTCCCCTCCCCGAGATCCTCACCGAGGCCGGGCTCTGCGGGGGGAGGCTCTGCCGGTGAGACGCCCCCGCCCCGCCCCCCTGCGCCTGAAGCTTAGGGAAGAGTTGGCTGAGCGCTAAGTGCACGCGCGCTATTTTTAGTCAAAGCTTGGGCTCAAACGTAAGCTAAACCTGATTAGGAAATTATGTCAAGAGAAAGAAAAATGCTGAATTTGCTTTCTGGTAACTGAGATAAAAAGTTCTTGCAGCCCTCCACTTGTCTAGGAGGGCAGCCCTGAGTCGTTCGATGGAGCGGTTGGATGGGGAGAGCCTACGCAGTACTCCTGGGGAGGTGCCAGCCGCAGGGTGTCAGGCAGCAGCACTCTCCGCACCTGCTGCAGCCCCACGAGGGCAGCCCTGCTGCACCCGGTGCTGGGGGCCCAGTCCAGCCAGACTGAAGAGAATCCAGAGCAGAGTACGGGGAAAGACTCATGCCAGCATCAGTCGGCTCTGGAATGTTCCTTGGCTCCCACATCACTAAGTCAACCTGCCGCGTAATCCAGAACAACCAGAGGCCCTGGTGGGGTGTGGGTATGAAAAACCAGAAACAACCCTAAGTGCCCAGAGCTCTTGAGAAAGAGGTATTTAGTTTCTTTACCAATAGAATTTTCCGGTATCCACAGATCCTCCCTACCCACCCTTCATTGACAAGCCGCGATTGCCTCGCCTTTACAAGAAAACGGGTATTTAGGACCTAGTCAGTGTTCATACCTCTTTAGGTGGTGGTTTAAAGTTTTTTAAATCTGAACCAACAGATGGCCTAAGGCTAGGAGGCAGGTTAAAGTGGACTGAGGGTGGGTTGAGAATGATGATCCTGAAACACTGAATTGGAACCCACCTTACTGTCCATCCAGACAGCACCCTGGTCTGTGGGTGGTCTCAGACACCCAAACGTCCTGGGGTCAAGGCCCTAGGAGTGCAGGTCTGGGGAAACCACCCACCAAACCCAGGCAGAAAGTGAAGAATGAATGAAATGTGTCCACTTCTTCTTTTCTTCTCCCACCAGTTACTGCAATACTTGCTAAGGTGCCTGTTTGACCAAGGTTAGGAAATACTTATTGCACCATTTTAATTAGCTTATCTTCCAGCAACTTTCAGTGTGTGGGCTGAGACAAGGCCTTGAAGCAGGGCGAGAGCGTCCTGACACCCCTCCCCCACGCCGCCGGCCTCACTTTCTGTTCTCTTTTCCATTTAACCAGCATCAGCTCCTTCATCTTCACCCAGTGACTTCCTGTCTTCTCAATCCCTCCCTGGGTAAAAACAGACATATTTCATATGCTTTGAAACTTACTCATATGATGAACTTTCCCTTTGCCCTCTAAGTCATAAAATTATAAGCCAAATGTACTGTTAAGGAGAGGTCATTACTGATATTTCTCTTAGGCTTAAGACTGGTGCTGAAGGCAAATCGCTTCATGTTTTAAGGGAACCAGAAGACATTCATTTTCTCACAGTTGTGGGGGCTGGAAGTCCCAGACCAAGGCACCAGGATTGGTCTCTGGGGCGGCTTCTCTTCTGGCTGGTAGATAGCCCCTTCTCCCTGGGTCCCCACAAGGCCTTTCCTCTGTGCTCACGAGGAGAGATGACAGCTCTGGTGTCGCTTCTTCTTCTTCTAAGGGCACAGTCCTATCAGATTAGGGCCCACCCTTATGACCTCATTTAACCTACTGCCTCCCTGAAGGCCTGATGTCCAAACACCGTCACACTGGGGGGTAAGGGCTTCAACATAGGAATTTGGGGAGTGAGGGGGACACAGTTTAGTCCATAACGTAGGATGGAGGGGCTCTAGGCAAGCTGCATGGGTCCAGAGTCAGATCTGGAGGCTTTCCCTTAACACACGATGGCTGACTCATGATGACGATGCTAAGAGATGTGATAATGGTGGTTGTGGTGAGAGACACGGGTTTGCTGAAAGTTACTGATGTTAGATAAGCAACAACATTAAAAGAAAAAATATAGCTTAGATCTAGCCATATGAGATAATCATAATCATTTACTTAAAATTTGAGAGCAATTTGAAAATAAAGGGTATAAATATCCCTCACCAAGTTAAACCACAGTACTGACACTATTCTTCATTTTACTTTTTAAATCCCCCAACATCACTTGATGGATTGAGTGAAATATTGAAAGCATTAATTGCTTGAAAGTGGGAATCATTAGCAAAGGAAGCTGGAAAAAGATGAGACAGAGTCTAATGTGGTAGTGTTTATCTGAGCATTACCTAACAGAGGGACTGACGGCCAACGAAGTCCTGTGTTTAATTCACTCATTCATTCCATAATCATTTGATTGTCTGCTGATACTT
The DNA here is from genome assembly GCF_021613505.1 of Equus quagga. Lineage (NCBI taxonomy): Eukaryota > Metazoa > Chordata > Mammalia > Perissodactyla > Equidae > Equus > Equus quagga. The sequence continues at coordinate 8,271,362 of NC_060275.1, forward strand.
GAGGAATTAGACAAATGAAATCAGGTTGGCATTTTAGCAAAATGACTGGTTGCCCTGTGGATAAAGGATGGGAAGGGGCAGCAGTGGAAGCAGGAGGAATTAGAGGCTGCGGCAGTAACCTGGTCAGAAATGACGGCAGCCTGAATACCTGACGACTTAGAAATAGGCAAACTGAAGGGATAGGTATTTGGGAGGCAGAATCAATTCCTTTGGAAAGATCATTCTCATAATCAGGAAGAAAATTCAGGCTGTCTACATCAAGGAATACTTCTTAAGGTCAAGGTAATAAGAATGGCAGTTAGAATTAATGAGTACATACCATATGCCTTTACACGCTTCATCTTTGTAGCAAGGCCAGGGGAGCTATTGCTAAAGCTGTCAGGAGTGTGGGTTCAAATCCCAGCTCTCCCTCACTAGCTGTGTGATCTTAAAAATGTTCTTAACCTCTCTGTGCCTCAGTCTCCTTGACAGTTATATAGGGATTGAATGAGTTAATATATGCCCCTGACCTCACGCACTTTTGTGTCTAGTCATCTAGCACATTCATTCTCTGACCTTAAGATCAACTAATTCACCTTCTCAGAAGGTGGATAATGCCAGACCATAGACACTACATTCTGCTGTAACTGTTTATTTTTCATCTGTGTTATCCCCAGGGCACAGGTCAGTTCCCAGCTCACCCTAGGAAGTTAATGGTGACACAGCTGAGGTCCCTTAAATGGCTTCTCCTAACCACACCCCAACATTGCCTGGACCTGCCATTCAGACGCCAGCTATCACTTCCAGGAGCCCTTTCTTGTGTATTCCTGGTAACCACTCGTGACAGCCACTTAGAATATTACTACGTGGACATCGGTTTAACTTTCTAAAGTTCATTTAAATACATTGGTATTATTTGCTTAGTGTTTATACTCTGTTGGTTCCACAGCAGGGTCGTCTCTTCATAACTTTCAAACATGAGCAAGAATGTCATTCTCACATCCAGCCCTATGATAGGCATCCTGTCTCTAAAGAGGTCAGCGGACAAGGAACGCTCTGGAAGCTTGGGGTGTCCTTTGCCCTCCTGTAAGTCATAATCCTTCCATTCTTCTCTGTCACCTTGCTTGCAGGGACTTGGTAGCTAAATCTACCAGTAGTTTTTTAAGAATAGTTTTTATTACTTTAGAGAAAATTGGTTTTCCTCAAAATTTTTTAATTGCAATTCTCTCCCATGATGAAAAGTCTAGGAAAACGTGGAGAGGAATATCAAAATGCTTGTATAAGTAGGAGCAAAGGCTACATTAGATTAAGGAATTAACTCGACTTACGTTAGAGAAACATTAACTAAGCAGGGTAGGCATCTGCCATCGATACAAACATTTAAAGGACGAAGTCACCCAGGATAGAGGAATTGTAAACATAGATCAGAAACAGTAAAATTGAGATTCAAATCTAGATCGACATTGTAATAATGAAGCTGATAGAATTAGCAAACTCACTGCAAATGTGAGGGAAAGTCATTTTTTCAAAAAACAGTGAGGCTAGGATGCAGCAGAGGGTCTACGACGGCACAGACTGTCGTGTTCCCTGATAGCATCTTATATCTTTTTCAAAATACCTCATCAGAAGGGGCGACTCCATTCAATTCTAGCCAATAAATTTGAATATCTCGATGGAAGGGATGACTTTCCAAAAAATATATAGAAAAATTGCCAAAATATAAATACAAATTACAAGATTTCCAAACTGGATCTCAAAAAAGACAGAAAATTGAAATAGACCAGCTGTTATAATGGTCAACCTATTATCCCCCCAAAAATACCAGAACCAGACATTTTCACAGGGAAAGCTTACCAAACCTGTAGGGAAAACATTACTCCAATGCTTTTTTTTTTTTTTTTTTTTTTAAGATTTTATTTTTTCCTTTTTCTCCCCAAAGTCCCCCCGGTACATAGTTGTGTATTCTTCGTTGTGGGTTCTTCTAGCTGTGGCATGTGGGACGCTGCCTCAGTGTGGTCTGATGAGCAGTGCCATGTCCGTGCCCAGGATTCGAACTAACGAAACACTGGGCCGCCTGCAGCGGAGCGCGCGAACTTAACCACTCGGCCACGGGGCCAGCCCCATTACTCCAATGCTTTTTAAGCTGATCCACAACTTTAAATAAAAAGAAAAGTTAAAAATTATTTTCAGGAAGACTATATTCTTGATTCCAGTAATTTGACAAAGAGAAAACACACAGATATTGCAGATAAATCTGTATTTTGAACATGATTGCAAAAACCTAAATAAATGATTAGTGAACAGAATCTAGCAACACACTAAAAGAATAATATATCTTTTTTCTTTTCTTTCTTTTTTTCTTTTTGCTGAGGAAGATTTGCCCTGAGCTAACAACCATTGCCAGTCTTCTTCTTTTCTTTTTATGTGAGCTGCTGCCACAGCATGGCCACTAACAGACAAGTGGTAGAGGTCCATGCCCAGAATCTGAACCCAGCCTGCCTAAGCAGAGCATGCTAGACCACTAGGCCACCAGCACTGGCTCAAAAAGAATAATATATCTTGACCAAGTAAAGTTCATAGCTAAAATAAGGAAACAGTTTACTATTAGGATATTAATATGATTTACTGTATTAAGACAAAAATTATATAATTATCTCTATAGATGCTATAAGGCATTTGATGAAACAGCATTCTTAAATTTAAAAAAATCTCAATATGTAGGTCTAAAATATATAAAACTAAACATATATAAGTGCACACACACATTATGCTTAGTGAAGAAATACTAGATACATTCCTATTAAAATGAAAAACAAGGATATCAACATCACAATTATTATTAAAATTGTTCTGGAGTTATTAACCAAGGAAAGTAGGCAAGTAAAGGAAATATAAAAATTTTAAATAACAGAGCATATTTGGAATTAGATTTGTGATATCTGTTATAATGGACTTGTATACAGAGAAAACCCAAGGGAATTGACTAAAAATTATTAGAAGCAGTAAGAAAATACATAGAATTAATAAAGAAAAATCACTCACAAAGTTAGTAAACAACAATGTGTTAGAAAATATGACGGAAGAGAAGACTCATTTCTGCAATTCCAATAAAAGTGGTGAAATACCTAGTGAGAAACATAACGATATGCATAAAGCCTACTCTTTGTTTAATGGAAACGTTACCGAGGGACTGTGATAGAGGTTGCTGTTGGTCTCTCATTTCCCACTCCCTCCTCAGTAATGCAGCCCTAGACTTTGGCTGGGCACACAGCCTCCCAGAATAAAAACGATGCTTTGCAACCTTGCTTGCAGGAAGTATGATCACTTGGCTAAGTGCTAGACCACAGGGGAAAGCAGACGTGGGATGTGCTAATTCTGGGAGGGGTCCTTCAGGAGGGGAGGCAGTCTCTCTGGCTCTCGGTCCGCATTCCTGAGCATATGAGGGTGGAACTGGAGCAGCCTTGTCCACAAGGCAGAAGCTGTGTTGTGGATGGTGGAGTAACAAAGAAGGAGGCTGGGTCTCTGATGATGATACGGCATCACCATAGAGCCCCGGGCAAACCTGTCCATATTCATGGGGAAGGGGTCTCACTTAAGGAATCATTACTTTGTGCTTTCAATCAATCACAGCTGAACTTAATATTGACCCAGAGACCCAAAAACAGAATCAAAATCCAGACAGGCTGAAACAGTTGTCTGGTCCTAAAAGATCTCCTTTCTATGTTTGCTAATTCACACCACTTACCAACCTACCACTCCTCCATCTCTCCATTCCCCACAAGAATACTTCTTTTCATTTTTTATTGTGTTGTTATGTTTGCAAATATTTAAAAATAAATAACAACGTCTTAGCCCCTATCCTAACTCCTTTCTCCATGACTCCAATGTGACCTGAGACTCCATCCTCCCTACTGCTCTACATTGTCGTCTGAAATTACAAATTTCATCCTGCCGGTCCTGTGTTTACATTATTTGTTAGCGTTCTGCCACTTACAAACTCCTTAAATCCTTCACAATCTGGCCTTGGCTCTCTCTTCCGCTTGCCCCCCAATCAACCCCCACAACCAAGCCGCAAGTCCGTCCAAAAAGAATCCCGGGCAGTTCTTCCAAAGCACGGGGCTCTTGCATGCCTCTGTGGCTTTGCACACTCTCTCTTCTCTGCCTGGAATGCCCCATGCCTGCTCTGACCTGTTTGCCCATGCTCCGTTCTCAGCTCATCTTAGAACACCTCCCTGAGAAGCCCTCCCACATCCCTCTCTGTTCCCCAAACTGAGCAGATGCTCCTCCTTTTCTGGGTTTCCTTAATACCCTGACATAACCTCTAAATAGCATAAACACTGGGTTCTCATCTTTCTGCCTCCATTAGAACATAAACTCCTTGAGAACAAAGACTGGACCTTGTTCATAAATGGCTCAAGCCCACCATGAACCTCAAGTTAAGAACTCCTGCATTAGTGAAATTCCCTGGAATGCCTTCATCTGCACTTTGCTTTGGGGGTGCAGGCTAATTTAAATGCTGTAGAACGCTAGCCTTTCATCTCAGACAGAATCATTGCACAGCCCGGGAGCCAACCTTCAGGAAACATGAAGTGAATTTAATAGCCTCTTCAATTTTATCAAACCATCCATGACTTCCTGAAGGATTACCCCCAAGCTAAACACCTCGCGAGGAATTTTTATTCCAGACCCAGGCTGACTGGGGCATTGACCTGAGTTCAGCTCAGCTTCTCTTAAAAAACCCCCAAAGACCCCAAAAACTTCAAGTTCCCTGCAGTAGTTGTGCATCACAACTCGCCTCATGACCACCTGAAGTTTAACTGAAAACTCAAAAGCCTAACAGAATGTGAGAAGTCTCTGGAACAGAAAGCAGAGAGAGCCTAGTCCAAAAAGATTCTTTTCCCATGACACTGGATGCTTTTTAAGATAGGGGTTCTCCTTGAGCCCCTATAGGTGCAGCCTCAGTGCCTCCTGGCTGGTATTTGTAAGGCCCACACTTTTTGGAATAAATTACTAAGACAACAATAACATAAGGAACAGCAAAATTATTTCTTAGAAGAGTCACCAGGAAGAGTATTCAAGGTCAGTGCTGGGTCTCTTTGGAAAAAAGGAACCTCAAAAATGTGAAGATTTTGTGTGTGTGTGTGAGGAAGATCAGCCCTGAGCTAACATCTGTGCCAATCTTCCTCTATTTCCATATGCGGGACGACACCACAGCATGGCTTGATGAGCGGTGTGTGGGTATGCTCCCAGGATCCAAACCCGAGGTCACAGGGCTGCCAAAGCAGAGTGTGTGAACTTAACCACTATGTCACTGGGCTGGCCCCTGAAGGACTATTTTGATAGTTAACATATAGTTAATCATAGCACACCTCAAAAGATGAATGCACCTTTTACACAAATAATTTTCACAAATGAAATCAGTTGTAAAATTGCAGTTTTGAGCAGCCATGTGATAAAATACCTTTTTTTCCCTTATATTTAACTCTTGTTATGGCCAGATAACAAGCTTTAATTCTATACTTTAATGGCAAGATGAGCTTGTAAAATAAGCCACAGTGCTGCGCCCCAGGGGAAGACAGCAGGCGTGCTTAGGTGTTTAGATGTTTCAATATGTCTTTGGTTGAGGAGTAAAAATCAGAACTTACTACTCACCCTTTCAATGCTTCTTATAAACAGAATTTTCCCAGGTGCCACCATCCTGTATAGACAAATGAGATCAGATAAACTGAACAAGCTCTAACTCCACTGGATTGTTCAAATTACATCAAGCGTGTAATTTTCTATCATAATCATCAAATTTTATAGCAGAAGGTAGAAAGGACACAAAATAAATGCTTATTTCACTGTTGTCTACTGAACTGATTAGGAGAGAAGATAGATCTTCTGAACGTATGTGAGGAAGAAGGTTACTATATACCAAGAATAATGTAAATTACCAGCTACCTTTTTTGTTTTTTGATGAGGAAGATTTGCCCTGAGTTAACATCCATTGCCAATCTTCCTTTTTTTGGCTTGAGGAAGATTAGCCCTGTGCTAACATCTGTGCCAATTCTCCTCTACCTCTATTTTTTGCATGAGGGATGCTGCCACAGCATGGCTGATGAGTGGAGTATGTCCACGCCTGGGATCCAAACCCTCGAACCCAGGCCATCGAAGCAGACCATGCAGAACTTTAACCATCGGCCACAGGCCAGCCCCAACTAGCTACTTTTAAATCATTTTCAGTGTCTATTGTAACTGTATACTGACTCCTACTTAAATTAATATTTTGGGAGTTTAAACAACATGGCCATCCATATTCCTCTTACAACACTGCTTGCTAAATAGGCATGACCCTTGCACCTACCTGGGACTATGCTATCATTCTGTATTTACATGTGGTCATGAGTTTTTGATGACTATTTCTGAAGGAAAATATGTCAGAAGAAGATAGAAAATGGTACATGTTTGTATAGAATAAATATTAAAAGGAGCAGAATTGAGTGGGTAAAAGTTATGGGTAAATAAAGGAAAAAAATGTGGAAAAGGCAAAAAACAGAAGGGAGAAAGAAATAATTTAAGGTGCACAAAGAAGAGAAAGTGAATTAGGACGATAAGAGAGCATTCACGCTGAATGTGAGGAAGAGGAAGAGAGAAAGAATGGAATGTGAAGAAGGAATTGCAGCATTCAGTACGCGAACACTAACCACAAAGGAAAAGAGCAGAGGGGAAAGGCCGGGAGGGCTGAGGAGCTGCTGTTGGCGCCCCGCCCCACCCCGCTTGCCTCTGCCCCCCTCTTTGCTGCAAATGTTGGCAACCATCTGAGGTTTGCCCTCAGCAATGAGAGCCACCGCCCGGAAATGACCAGGAGGTCGTGCCCTCTCCCAGGGTAACCTGCAGCCAGGGACGGTCTGGAAAGTTCTAAAAGCCAGCCCTCTGTGCTGTCAGTCATACTCTGGAGCAATGCCATCCATAGAAATAGAATGAGGGTCACATAGTAATTTAAAATTTTCCTGTAGCCACATTTTAAAGAATAACAGAATAAAAAGTCTAGAAATAGACCCACACAGATAGAGCCAATAGATTTTTGGTAAAGGGACAAGGCAATTCAATGGATAAAGGGCAGGTTTTTTAACAAATGGTGTTGGTACAACTGGCCATCCATACACAAAAAAGAAAAAATAGAATGAACCTCAACTTTAACTTCACACCCTATACAAAGAAGGATGCAAAATGAAACAGATCTAAATGTGAATCACAAAACTATAAAACTTTTAGAAGAAAATCTTTGTGACTGGGGTTAGCAAAAAGTTCTTAGATATGGCACCAAAAACACAATCTATAAAGAAAAAAAAAGATAAACTGGACTTCATTAAAATTAAAAACTTGCTCTGTGAAAATGCAGTTAAGAGAATGAAAAGACAAGGTAAAAAACTTGAAAACAATATTTGCAAATCACATATATGGCAAAGGAATCTATAAAGAACTCTCAAAGGGTATATAAAGAACCCTCAAAACTCAACAGAAAGAAAGGATATAACTCAATTTAAAACTGAACAAAATACTTGGACGCTTCAGCAAAGAGGTTATATGGAAGGTAATAAGTATATTAAAAATACTCACATCATTAGCCATTAGGAAAATGCCAATTAAAACCACGGTGAGAGACCACTACACATCTATTAAAATGTGAAGGAAAAACCCTGATAATTCCAAGCGCTGTTGAGGCTGCAGAGCGACCGGATCTCTCCCACATTGCTGCTGGTGAGAAAGCAAAATGGCGCAGCTACTCTGGGAAACGATTTGATATTCCTTATAGAACTAAACATACACTTAACATACAGCCAGCAATCCCACTTCTAGGTATATACCCAAGAGAAAAGAAGGCCTATGCCACGCAACAACCTGTACTCAGATGTTCACAGCAGCTTTCTTCGTAACAGCCGAAGCCCAGAAATCACACACACGAGAATCCTCACCTCGGGGCCTGTTTCTGAGGTACCTGATTTTTTCAGGTGTTGAGGAGTCACGATTAAAGCATAAATAGATAAATAGCTGAGAAAATGAATGCTAAAAATTATAAATAGCAATAGAAAATGAAGATAGAATTGCAACAAAGGTACAAATAACAGAATATTATCAAATTTGTATTTATGTTACCTCTTAGAAACAAATTATCTTATAAGCGGGGAACAAATAAAGATGCTTTAAAGGAATGAAAACATAAGAATAGGATTATTTCAAATAAATGGCTTCTCTGTAAGCCACTCTGGAGAATAGCTTGGCAATTCCTTTCAAAACTAAAAATGGTCCTTACAATACAACCCACAACAATTGCAGTCTTGGACATGTATCTCAGAATGAAATGAAGACTTATTTTCACACAGGATCTTGTATGTGAATGTTCACAGCAGCTTTATTTGTAATAGACCCAAACTGGAAACTATTCAAATGTCTTTCAATGGGTGAATAATTAAATGAACGCTGGTCCATCCATACCAGGGAGAACCAGATGCAATAAAAAGGAATGAACATTCCCAGGATGAATTGCCAGGGAATTATGCTTGGTGAAAATTGCCAGCCCCCAAAGTTTATTTGCTGTATGATTCTATTTATATAGCATTCTTGAAATGACAAAATTATAGAAATAGAGGGCAGACTAGTTGTTGCCAGGGGTTAGGGATTGGGGAGAGGATGGGTGTAGCTACAAAGAGGTGACAGGAAGGAGCCTGATGACATCACAGTTAAGTATCTTGATTATGGTGGTGGTTATGCAAAGCCACACACGTGGTAAACTGCACAGAGACGCACACTCACAAATGAGTGTGCAGATAACAGTGAACTCGGGATAAGTCTGTGAATTGTGCCAATGGCAGTTTCCCAGTGTAGATATTATAATGTAGTTCCATAAAATGTTAACACTGTGGGAAGGTGCACGAGATCTCCTTATACATTTCTTTGCAACTTTCTATGAACCTATAATTATTTCAAATTAAAAAATTATAAAAATAAAAAAAATTAAATAGAAGGTTTTTCTGAACATCATCATAAATTAACCATTTTAAGCACACCTTTATGTATTCTACAGACATGGTTACAGGATTCCCTAACGTACTCCTTTTTCTATTAATTCAAATTTTGTGCATACAAAATTCAAGAAGGTGACATTTCACTAGAGGAAAATGGACATGCACATACATTTTAATGAAGTTTACGAGACTGACAAATTTCTTCCATATCCTAATGCCACATATTTTTTTCAGACGACAAGTGATATTCACGACTGCCATGATAATGAGATGACTGTTTACTGAAATTGCTTTTTTCATGCAAAAGTAATCAGTAGTGGGAGGCCCATCCATAGCCAGAAAACTAATGCTAACATTTTCAGTGGGAAGACCTATTTAAGTGGTTGGAGTCACCTTTTTCAGTCTACTAAGCAGAATCTGTGTCCACTTCTATTAAACTCACGTATCCTAACTGATACAATTTTAGTACTAAAGGAAACTTTGATCACCTACTTGCCAGAAGAGATTTAACGTTGTATTTTCAAGCTGCCGTAAGTCCAACTGTGCAGTGCTGATGAGAGGCTATTTACACAGAAGAGGATCAGAATAGAAAGCCCCAAAATAGACTGCAGTGCTATATGAACACATAGTAGACGATAGAAGCAGCATTTCATATCCGTCGAGAGTTGTTGGATTACTTAGTAAATGGTGTTGGGACAAGTTTGCCATTAAGAAACAAAAAGAAAAAAAATTTTTAATTACAAAGGTAGACCCCTCCCTTCCTGCAGTTGATGGGGCAGCACGTAACTTCTCTGCGTGTGCAGAGACAGCAAGTTCCAGGTCCAATCAGGGACCCCACTAACATGAGGGCTCTGAATTTGGGTGCTTTAAGAGACATTTGAATTTTTATATGAAAACTTCCAATTTTTAGTTGTTGGCAACCATTTCAAACATTTTTAAAACTGTGTGTGAACCAAGCTGTACTCATTTTCTAGAGCTGCCATAACAAATTATCACAAGCTGGGCGGCTTCAAACAGCAGAAACGTATTCTCTCACAGTTCTGGAGGTAAAGAGTCTGAAATCAAGGTGTCAGCAGGCTTGGTTGCTTCTAGATGCTCTAGGGGAGAATGCATTACCTGCCTGTCTCCTGGCGTCTGGTGTTCCCGTGTCATTGGTGTTCCTCCGCTTGGAGATGCATCACTACCCTCCGCCTCCTTCATCACAGCTCCTCTCTGTGTCTTCCTGTCCAAGTTTCTCATGTTCTGTAAGGACACCAGTCATTGGATTAGGGCCCACTCTAATCCCGTCTGACCTCATCCCAACTTGATTGCATTTGCGAAGACCTTATTTCCAAATCAGGTCACATTCACAGGTACTGGGGATGAGGACGTGAACGTATTCTTTTGGGGGACACAATACCCACCCCACAAGCAGAACAATCTGCAGGCCCAGTCCAGCACAGGCCACCAGTTTGTATTGTCTGCTTGAAGGCAAAATAAATTTGAAATAGGTTAAAATATTTTAAAAACACAAAAGCATTAAAAAATATTGAGGTAAACGTTTACACGCTCAGGGATATGGAAAGACTTTATAAGCATAACTCCAAATGCAACATTTATACAGAAAAAAGATAAATTTGACAGATTTAACCACATTAACATTTCTCTACATTAAAAAAAATTAAAGTAAAAATATAGATCAGGAATAACAATGTTATGAAAGGTTAAAAATAGTGTACATAAACAGGATTAGACTTCCTTTTTTATTGATATATAACCCTCAAAAGAAAAACTGGCATAGGACAATAACAGAAAATTAACGAAAGAGGAAATACAAATGTTCCATAGCTACATGAACACACTTTGAACGTTACTAGTTATCCATGCACTGCAAATGCAAAGTAACAACAAAGCTTTTTCTCTCCACTAACTTAATCAAAATTAAAGTCAAACCAACAAATTAAATCCCAGTGATAGCAAGAGGACATGGGGATATGGGTACCATCACACTCTGCCAGTAAAACTGTAAATTGTCCAACCTTTCTAGAGTCAATCTGCCACCTGTAATCAAAAGCCTTAAAAATGTTCATCCTTTCTAATCACAAAATTTTTCTTCTAGAAATATACTCTAAGTAAATAAGATAAGTGAGGAAGAAAGATGTTTGAACAAGGGTATTCAGCAAAGCACTGTTTATGGCTGTACATGTTTGGAAACAGACTGTCACATAGGTTGAGTTCCCTGGGAAATAGACCCTGAGACAGAGGCTTTCAGCTGGTTATTTGGGGGTTGCTGTCAGGAATGACTTGAGGAAAGAAGGGTGGGAAACAGAACTTCGTGAAGAGAGAGGTTGCATTGTGTTGCACTTTGCCATGAAACCTCAGCCGATATCCCACAAGGAGCTCTCAGCTGGGATAGCCCTTCAGAGCTGAAGTGAACTGAGACAAGAGAGCTGGGACCTGGTGTCTCCTTAGCTCTCAGTCACTGGGTGTGGCTGCCCCCAGAAGGAGGAACAGTGTGGGCAAGGGAGCTCTCTGGCCAAAGGAAATCCCCAGAGACTCAGCTGTGTGCTCTTAGCAGACGTAGGCACCTATGTTTGCCTCCGACAGTGCGTCTATTGACAATACACATGGTGTCACATTTTTCCATTGATTTTTTTCCCCAGCTTTATTGGGGTATAATTGACAAGTAAAAGTTGTGTGTATTTAAGGCATACAACAGGATGGTTTAATATACGCACATATTGTGAAATGATTACCACAATCAAGTTAATTAACACATCCATCACCTCATAGCGTCACCATTCTTTGTATACATGTGAGAACACTTAAGATCTACTGTCTTAGCAAATTTCAAGTGTGCAATATAATATTGCTAACTACAGTCACCATGCAGTACATTAGATCCCCAGAACTTATTCATGTTACAACTGAAAGTTTGTGGTAAGTCCTATTTTTCAACATTCCTCAGTAAGATTAGGTTAAATTCATTTTCCCATGACCTATATTAATTATTGTGGAAAAGGCTTGCAGCAAAGTGTTCAGTGATAAAAGCAATTAGTCAACATCGATTTATTTATTGAGAGTCTACTGTATGCCAGATACTATTCTAGGACTTAGACTAGAACAGACAATATGATAAGGAAGACAGTCTCCCCAAGGCGACTTCATTCTACTGAGGGAGCAGATTGTGTACACAATGGCATTTTTGTTATTTAAAAATAAAAAAATATACACATAGAAAAGCTTATATATATATGTGTGTGTGTGTATACACAGACATATATTTATAATTTATATAAAAATTGAAAAGAATAACCTCTAAAATGCTGTCACCCCAGTTGGTGAGATTATGGATAATTTTTCTTTTTTAAGTCTGTATTTTTATGGATTACTTTTGAAATAGATGGTGAAGAATCAATTAACGTTCTTAAAAAGAAATATTTTTGAACCAGCTCTGATGGCCTAGTGATTAAAGTTCCGGGTTCTTACGGCTTCCATGTGCCAGGCTCAGTGCCCACTCGTGGAACCACACCACTGTCTTTCAGTAGCCACATTGTGGTGGGGGCTTGCATAGAAGAACTGGAAGGACTTACAACTATGTACTGAGGCTTTGGGAGGGAAAAAAAGATTGCCAACAGATGTTAGCTCAGGGCAAACCTTTCCCAGCAAAAGAAAGAAAGAAAAAAATAAATATTTTATCTAAATCTTCCTTTTTTAATTGGAGGAAACCACAGTCCTACTACTTATTCCAACTCTATCTCAAAACTGTAGTATCACTAGAAATGATAGAATTATTGGGCCATGAAGCTCGCACCCTGCAGGGACTGATCCTGGTGACCAGTTTTAACTCATACAAAGTCACTGCGCGCAGCCTGGCATAACCAGAAGCAGATCCCAGGGAAGAGGTAAATCTTCCTTCGGAAGAACAGAATTTCAATAATGACTGTGTGTTTTCACTGCGGTCACAAAAGCCGAGAGGTTTCCTTCTGTGCGCCAGGGCTTTGATTTAAAGGCAGGTCTATGCCTGCTTTTCCTAAGGAAAAGGGAATGCTACTTTGGCAAAGATGATGGCAATAAAGAATGTTGATTATTAGGAGCAGAAAAATCGATGAAAAGAACAATGTAAGAGAAGTTATGAGTGCAGAGTAAAGAGAAGGCCGTTAATGAAAATTATCAAAACTGAAAGTACATGGTAAGTGGAGCAATTAGTGGACCATCTATTTAGGTTGGCGAAACAATCAGTTTTAATGGATGATCTGAGAGTGAGCCAAGGATGATTTTATTTCACTCTTCTGCACCCAGGTGAGCAAAACTGAAGAGCGAATAATGACGAAGAAAGAAAAGCAGTAAAAGCAGAAGATATTTCCCCAGACTGTTCTATGCATGTTGTCAAATTCATAGAATAACGCAGTAAATATTAGTTTGACTTCAACCAAAAATTGGATTAATTATTTATACTGATGCAGATACTGATGTAATAAATACAATGGGAAGTCACATAATTAGGGAAAACTGATTCACATTCATGGATCATACATCATCCAAATGCTTCATTGTTAGTAGAACTGAAGTTTCCTGGGAAAATAATGTCCAATTTCCTTTCGCCTTTTGCATTTGCAATAAAATCCTAGTTATATATATACACGTTAAGAAACTTCACAGACCTTCATTCTCCTTTTTAAAAAACCTGAAAATAATTTTTATTATTATTTTCATTTTCATGTGTTTCTTGTGTGCATTTCCACATGGAATGAAAGAAATCATTTATTTCTCAAAGTATGTGAGGAATACGTGAAATGACAAATTGTTATGTAAAAGGAAAGACAAATGAAATTTGCGAAAGCAAAGGCACTTGGGATTTGGATGGCATTTGCAAGAGTTTTAAAAAAAAGACAATACAGGAAATTGTTTCAAAATAAATAAAGTTCATTCAGTTCCATCCCATAATCATTGATCAAGTATCTATTTCATATGAGTCTCTGTGATGTGTTCAGGGAACTGAAAGATAAATAAGCTATATTTCCTATAGAAGCATATGTTTTAGTGGGGCAGACAGACACATAAATAAATAGATCATTTTGACATAATGCATAAGTGCTATGACAGAGATATCAACTGAATTGTAAATATTCAAACAAGAAAAATTTTTAAATCCATACACAAGATCTTTCGAATCAAGTAAGAAACAAGAAAGATGTATAGATTTTTCAAATATGTGTGATAAGCAGAATAATGGCCCCCAAAGAAGTCCATGTCAGAATCCCCAGAACCCATGAATACGTTAGGTTACACGGCAAAGGGGAACTAAGGCTGCTGATGCATTGAGGATGCTAATCAGCTGAGCTTAAAATAGGGAATCTATCTTGGATTAGACTGCTGGGCCCAATGTAACCATTCCTAAAATCCTTAAAAATGGAAGAGGACGACAGAAGAAGGGATCAGAGAGCTGGTCAGAGGCATATGTGATGAGAGAGAAAGGCACAAAGAGATGCAACATTGCTGGCTTTGCTGATGGAGGAAGGGGCCATGAGCCAAGGGATGCAGGCGGTCTCTGGGCACTGGAAAGGGTGCAGAGAGAGATCCCCCGGAGAGGGCCCAGAAACAAACAAGCCTACACCTTGACTTTCGCCCAGAGAGACCTGTGTCAGACTTCCGTCCTCCAGCACCGTAAGGGAAGAAGTCTGTGTTGTGTTAAGACACAACAATTGTGATAACTTATTACGGCAGCAGCAGGGAACTAATACAATACCCAAGAGCGATGAGATCCAGAGCATTCTGTTTAGAATTTAAAGAAGCAAGTTTTCAGAACTTAAATTGTCTGAGGTCATGATATATTCTACCAAGTTATTTTTTCCTTTTTCACATGAGCTTTTGGGAGAGGCATGGAGGAGAGATGTGGGAAGGGGAAGAAGGAACCTACGGGCGCATCCCAAGCGCCTGACTCTGAGATGAGCGCGTCCACGTACATTTGGCTCATCGGATCCTCGCAAAAAGGCCTGTGACGATGACGTTATTATTCTACATTTACAGATGGGGAAACTGAGACTCCAAGAACTAAAGGTAAAATGCTAATACATGTCTGTCAGACTGCAAAACCCATGCTCCATCACCACACTGCAAGCTTGCAAATCAAATCATGGGCTCCACCACACTGTGGGCTCAGGCCAGCGAAGGAGGGCGACCTGCGCAAAGGCCTGTCGCCTTGGTCTGCACAGACGGGAGGAGATTACTTCTATTTCAATACCATATCTCATCAATTCTAAGAGTTATCGTTTTTCTTTCATTTTTAACATCCTGACATTACAGTGCATCTTATATTCATAATGGCTTATAATTACATCTGGCAACTTTTTTCTTCTGTGGATGTATAAAATAATGCTGTCTTATAATGGAGGTTTCTCAGAGACAGTGAGTGAGGACAGCATGCTTCTCTAAGCTACACACCAGGTTGTAAGTCCAGAGAGAGCAACTCCCCACCCTTCCTCAGGAATCCATGCCAACATTAATTATTTTTAACATCAGGAAACATGTCTTATGCTGAACCCAAGTCTCTCATGCTAGAGCTGAAGTTCCTACGCTGCTGCAAAAAGAGAATGGTCATCATTTGTTTTTTCTTAGCACTTACTCTCTACTAAGCAGTGGACGAAAATCCTTGGAAGGACACATAAGAGGTGGAAGACGGGGCCTCTACCCTCAAAAAACCCACATGAGAAGTAAAACGAAATGCGAGGCCGTGTAAGACTGTACGTAATGAAGGACCTAACTGTAGTAACAACTAGATATGGAGATACCATCAGGAAAAAAACAGGTCTTTTCATTTTGTTTCTGCTTTTGTTTTTCAATATAGTCTCATTGTCAAGTTTGGTGTATTAAGCTCATTAAAAGCTTATGTAAAACTATTTTTGCCTGACAGTTTCATCTGGAGCATCAAGTAACCCAGTGTAGTGGGTTTGGCTGTCCCCCCACTATGTTCGAGTCCTAAACCCCAGTACCGGTGAATGGGACCTTGTTTGGAAACAGGGTCTTTGCAGATGTAATCAAGTTAACATGAGGTCATACTTGATTAGGGTGGGCCTTAAATCCAATGGCTGGTGTCTCTATAAGGAAAAGGAGAGAGAGATTTGGATAAGAGACACCCAGGGGACTTGAAGAAGGCCACATGAAGATGGAGGCAGAGATTGGGGTGATGCAGCTACAAGCCAAGGAAGACCAAGGAATGCTAAGAGTCGCCGGAAGCTAGGAAAAGACCAGGAAAGAGCCTTCCCTGTAGCCTTCAGGGGAAGCACGCCCTTGCCAACTCCTTGATTTCAAATTTCTGGACTCCACAACAATGAGACAACAAATGTCTACTGTTTTAAGCTACCAAGTTTATGGTCCTTTGTTATGGCAGCCCTAGGAAAGTAATAGATCTATATATTGGGTATTAAAATAAGTTGTAGAACAAACCACTTAGTAGGACTGCAACTTTTCAAAGGGAGATGGTTAAAACAAAATTCCGGCCTTATTGAGAGTATGAAAGGATGGAGGTTTTGACATCGGGGAGGAGTTGGGAAGAGGCTTCTCTGTGAGATCCAAGGACAAGTTGTAAGTCCCACCCCTCCCCTGAAATTCACCTGTTAAAATCTAACCACCAAGGTGATAGGATTAGGAGGTGGGACATTTGGAGGTCTAGGTCATGGGAGTGGAGTCCTCATGAATGCACTTAGCATCCTTATAAAAAAGACCCCAGAGAACTCTTTTGTCCTCTCCACCAGGTGCAGTTACAGTGGGAAGACAGCTGTCCATGAGGAAGCAGACTCTCTCTCTGCCGGCACCCTGATCTTGGACTTCCCAGCCTCTAGAACTGTGAGAAATAAGTGTTGTGTATAAGCCATCCAGCTTATGGTATTTTGTTATAGCAGCCTGAACAGACTAAGACAGAAATTAGTACTGAAAAGTGAGGGTGCTATTGTAACAAATACTTAAATGTGGAAGTGGCTTTGTAAGAAGGTAACGGGTAGAGGCTGGAAGAGTTCTGAAGAACGTGCTAGAAGAAGCTTAAATTGCCATAAATGGACTGTTGAGAGTGATTCTGGTGAGAGCTCTGTAAGAAAAGAGGAGAGATGTGGGGAACGCCTCAGTCTTCTGAGAGAATACCTAAGGCATTTTGGAGATCATGGGGGCTTCCTCTCCCAACACAGGCCTAGAGTACAAGGGGCTGGGAGGCAGAACCATCTCCAAGGAGAGGCCTCAGCCTGAACAGACTGAGACAGTGATGGAGTCGGTGTGTCCTCCCAGAGGTGGTGATCAAGGCAAAGGATGCACGAGCATCTTCTATGGACCAGATGTGGGTCACATGGGAGGAAGTACCTGCCTTGAGCCTTTAAGTCCTTCTGAAAGGACCACCTTCTGGAGCAATAGAACTGCAATAAAAGAGAGTCTGTATGGAATGGACTGCCCACAAAAGGGTAGGGGCAGAGGAGGAGTGAACAGCTCTATGACCCATGCCAAGGGAAATGCAAGTAAGAGTCCCTGGCAGTAGCTGTCCTATAAGACTGCTCTGCTATTCTATCTGAAAAATAGAAATGGAAGAGTATATACCTTTAAAAAGAAAAAAAAAGAATTTAAAAATAACACTATGTGGTAAGAAAGTACATAGAGAGCAATATTCTAATGTGAGGACACAAAAATGATACGGAATATTGGACTAGGGCCAAAGAGAGAGAGAGAGAAGTGATATTGGTGAAGCGATGTATGATAGAGCACCTTTTTGTTATGAATAGGTGACAATGTTTTTCCTATAAATAACAAAACTGGCTCAAGTGCCAAAATACAATCCATGGAAAAAAAGGATTTAACCTTTAGACTCATTTTTTTTTCTAAAAGTAAAACCTCTGATAAATTCTTGACATGCCTTAAGAAACATCTTGAAGATAATTCATCAATTAAATGTTTGAAAACACAGTAAAGCTTTCATCAATCTGGAATTAGTTATGACTGACTCAGAACTGGCTGGGGCTATGAAATGACGAAATACTAGGATGAATTTGACAACGTCATCTCAGAGTATTTATCATAATTTAAACTAGAGGTACTTAAGTCTTGTTTATGTCTCCCAAGGCCATATCAGCCTGGGCATGCATGGAGTCACAGGAATAATAAAATTCCAGTTGGCCCCTCAGCCTATCCCAAAACCCTTGTCATTGCAAGATCCTTTTCTTCTTGAAGATGTTCAGTGGGGTTTTCCATTTGTACACCCAAACATCTATGACTTCAGTTTCATATTTGTTGGTCAATTTTGTGGCTAAATATTTGTTGATAATTTCAAGTTGTCCAAACTCTGGAATTCTCTGTAGGCCCCTGGCTTGCTGCATTGAATCTAACCACCCTGATTTCCAGGTCCAGAACAATTAACTCCCAGGACCTGAAAGATGCAACTTTAAACCATGCTTTGAGAAATTTGAGAACCTTTGAGAAAATTGGAGCATAGAAATGGGCCCAGAAGATGGAGATAACAACTCTTGGTCCTATTTGGATAAAGTAGTAAACACAGATCTCAGGAGCTACAGATGACTAGGTTTGAAATTGAGTCCTAGCAAAATTTTAAAACAGATTATGAAACAGATGCTTTGTGACAGGAAAGAAAGCAGAGATCATCAGAAGCCCATCCAAACTTATTGAAAACAAATCAGCCAGTTCTCACATTATTGCTCCTGGGCATTTAAAAAAGAGGTAGCATCAGGGGGATCTGGAACCTAGGAGGTCTCAATTTCAGAAAGAAAGGCTTTTAGCATGGCGATGCAGTAAGGGGCATTTATAGCTGCATGGACAAAGTCACCCAGAGTTAGGGTTAATCAACTGGAGAAGTCATCCTGAGTTCCCTATTCAAGCCCACCCTGTTCAATGTTTCAGTTAGTGACTCAGAAGAAGGTTCAGAAGATGGCTATGTCAAATTTGCGAAGGAAGTGAAAATGAGAATTACAGAGGAAAGCACCAGAACTGACAATACCTGGAGACACTAAAATGACAAGCAAAAACCTAGTGATTGAAATGTATTATTAGCAGTGTTTAGCAGCAGTCATAGTAATAACAATAGTAATATTAATAATGAAAATAGGAATAAAAGTAAAGAGCAAATTTAAGGTAAAAGTAATCAATTGCACAAGGACAACTTGAAGAAAACTGGAAATTTATATTTTCTTAAATGTGGATTTAAAATTAACTACATATTTAATGTTTACCATCTCTACGTCATACCTGATTTTTTTTTTAAGTAAAAGTTTTAGTATATATCAATAAAAGAATAGTATATTTATTAAGGGTCATGGTAGTCTCATTGTATTCTTTATTGCTCAGAACACATTTTCTGTTGTAATCACCTGGTAAAGAAGAACATTAACAAACTGTAATGCTTCTAGCAGGGTATAAACAAGATTGTAGAATATAGAAATTTGTAGCCAGCAAGTACCTTGAAGATCATAATCCCAACATGAACAAATTGGGACTATTGAGATGCTAGAAGACTGAGATAATGCCACCGTTATACAGAAACTCATCTAGAACCCAATCTACTCATGGATCACAGAAAGACTGTTTATAGGAATTAAGACTGTCGAACCTAGAAAAAGGAAGACTCGATGGTACAGCGATGATAGGGGTCATCACATGTAGGAACGCTCTGAAGCCAATAGAGAGGGAAGATTCCAGATCAAAGATACGAGTTACAGCAGGGAGGCAAGTAAGAACTTTATACTAGTAAGGACTTTAGCAACAAGAAGAGCCCAAGGTCATCAGGAGTGTTCTGAGAATGAAAGATCCTTTATGGGGAATTCTACAAATGACCTCACAACACTGACTCGAAAAGTGGACCCAATCAAATTGACAGATTCAGAATTTCACAAAAACCTGGAGACTGACCCTAATTCACCAGCTTTTTATTTTGCACAGTAAGTACATTTAGAAGAAGAATCGCCAAGTACAATAATTACACTTCATTCAATATAGGACATTTCAACTTCAAAACTTAAGCTCAGAATCAAGGGCTGTCTTCTAAATGGAATCAATTTGGCTTTATTTTTCTCATTTCACCATGAATTGGTGAAAATTTGCTCATTGTGGTAGACTGTGTTTTCCAAAGTAGGCTACCAAATTATATCCCATTCCACATGTTCTTCTACAGTGTGATCTTAACTCTCCTCCCACCAAGTGATGGAGTCTGTGTTCTTCCCCTTGAGCTTGGGTGGACCTTTATAGCTCTCTTACCAATAAAGTATGGCAAAAGTGAGGCTCTGTGACTTTCACCGCTAGGTCATAAAAGAAAAAGAAAAAGCTACACTCTTTTACCTTGTTCTCTTGGGGCACTCGCTCTTGGAACCCAGCTGCCATGCTAGGAGCAAGCTCAGACCACATGGAAAGGCCATGTATAGGTTTTCCAGCCAATGCCGAGCTGAGGTCCTAGCCAACTGTCAGACACATGAGTAATACCTTCAAGGCGATATTGGCCTCAGCCATTGTCTAACTGCAAACGCTTGAGGGATCCCAAGTGAAAACCACAAACAGCTGAACTCAGTCAATCCCCCAGAATTGTGAGAGACAATAATTGTGTCAGTCAGGATTCCACCAGAAGAGAACCAGAACCAGAAGGATATTTATTGTAAGGAATTAGCTTCATGATTGTGGGAGCCAGTTAAGCAAATCTGAAATCTGTAGCACAGACATCAATCAGCAACGGCAGGCAGGAAGCTCAGGCAAGAGCTAAATCTGCAGTCCACAGGCAGGATTTCTCCTTCCTCAGGGAAGCCTCAATCTGACTTTCAACTGATTGAATCAGACCCACCCAGACTGTCAAGGATAATCTCCTTTACATAAACTCAACTGACTGTTGTTGTTAATCACATCTATAAAATACCTTCACAGCAACAATCTACATTAGTATTTGACTGAATGACTCAGCGCTATAACTTAGCCAAGTTGACACATAAAGCTGACAATCACAACAATGAAACGATTCTTGTTGTTTTAAATCATTAAGTTTTGGGGTGATTTGTTCTGCAGAAATAGATAACTGGGACAGTCACAGGTGTAGATTTGTAAACACTCTTACTTATAATCTCTAAGAGTCCTTCCAAACCCAAAATGCCATAATTCACTACCTAGCAGACCTTTTATCACAGGTCTAAAACAATGGTTCTAATGTCTGAAAATCCCACAAAGATTTAACTGCATTAGTCAACATCTTGACTCACTCATGTGGAGATAAGACCACTTATATCCTATTGGCTACAAGTAACAGAAGTTCCTGTTGGAAAGAACTTTAAAACAAGTAAATGCTATCATCTCTCATAAGAGAAAGCCCTATTCTGTGGCATAATAACAGGCAGGACAGTTGGTTGCAGGGTTGCTTAATTAACAAACGAGCAACAACACTTCAAGGATTCAGAGTCTCTGCGTCACTGTCCAGTCATTCCCTGGGACGTTTCTTGGTTAGAGTTATGAAACTTCTCCAGAAGAGTCCTACTCTCTTGCTCCTCCCCCAGAAGCCTGCCATGAGCCTGCTCACCCAGAGGGAATGTGGTGGCTGTGACTTACTGCCACTTAAAGAAAAGTTTAATCTGAATTTACTAGAGCTGGCTGAAATTCATGCTCTTCACATGTACAGTCGGGACAGTAACACCCATTTTACAAGTTGACATCAGTGCTCAAAAGGGAACAAATAATAACTGGCACTCGTGGCATGCACGCCGTGTTTAGGCTTGCATGCACGGGTGCGTTGACCCCCCGCACCAACCTTATGAGGCAGGTGCTTGGTATTCTCATCCTCCAGAGAGTAAACCGAGGTTTGGAGAAGCAGTAAGTAACTTGCTCAAGGTCACACAGATGGTGAGGGGCAGAGCAAGGAGAGAATGTGGCCTGACTCCAGAGCCTGTGCCATGTCAATGAGCCACCACTTTTGAATGCCAAGCCTGGACAAGGCCAGGCCCTCAAAATATGCTCACCTGCCTAAACTGACATACATCGCCCTCAATCATGGCCACTACCATGAGCAAAACAGCACTGACATATTCTGTGTCTAGGGACCATTCCACTGGACTTCCTATCCTCAGTCCTGACACAGATGAGAGACGTAGCAAATCTCTAATAAGTGAATACACTAAAACAGAAGGAAGTCAGGCAAAATATACGCTTGAGGTATCTAACCCATGAGAGAGAGAGAGATTTAAAGAGAAATGGCTCTACACTTGTCAAAGTATACATTGCATGTTAAAATATTCACTGTGTGTGACAGCCAGGTTGGATAGCTCAGTAGCGGCACAGAGGACAGAAGACACATTCCTCCCTTCCTACGGCTAAGTTCAATGCCGTGAGTGGCCATGGACAGAAGGTGTAAACAATTTTATAGATCTAGAAAATTTTCAAGGCTAATTATCATCTAAGATTCATAAGGTAAATATATATCCTCATTTTGACAGAGAAAGACCCTGAGGTTCAAAGACTTTGAATGACCTGCCATCTCTCACACAGGTAGTCAGTGTTGACAACACCCAGGGCAAGCAGGGCTGGCAGCTGTCGCTTCCCAGTCATGTCACAAGTTCCCAAAGCATGAGCCCTGCCGTCTCCCTTCCTGCAGCAAGGCCACACGGCTGACATGGATTTGTTCCAGTAACTTCACCAGGGAATAAATAGCAGACATGTGCGTAAATAAATAAACCTCAGGCTTGATGTCTTATTTTTATCCAAAACCAAAAACTGATTCTTTCCTTTTGTCCCTGGGGCAATCTTGGTGTCAACCCGCCTTCCCCGCCACAGGCCTGTCGTTCTGGTTCCTGTGTTGTCGCACTACTGTGGCATGAAGAGTTGATGCTCTCTTTCCACTGGACCTTGTCAAGCCCAGTTGCTGCTAAGCTGACTTGTCCGTTTTATTCACCGTCCTTGCACTTTGGGTCCTATTTCTGGCAAGGGCCTGTTTTTCTTTGCTGATATCTACTTTTTGCTAAAGCACTCTAACAGGTAGGCAAACTTACATGCTAGTTTCCTCTGCTAGAACCTGGACAAGCACTCAAGTTTTCTAATTTTTAATTACGTATTCTTTCTCCTTTAGTACAAAGTTTCATAAAACGTTACACGGATTTTGTAAGAAACATAATCAGCAGAGATTTACTGAGGCCCAGGCTCTCTGCTCCAGGACCGTTCAGTCCAGGGGGTAAAGGAGACGTGCCAGTAGTCCATCCCAACAGTGTGGGTGAAAGCACAGAAGGCTGTAGGGACACCAAGGATGTGCTCCTAACCGCGCTGGAGAACGAGGAAGAGTCAACCCAGAGCAGGGAAAGGGATGGTTTGGTGTCTGGAGAGATCCGTTCCAAGAGGGGCCGTTATGGGTAGAGAGCAGAGAGAGAGCCCCACACACTCGGGAGAGCTGTAAATGTTGGTTCACTGAGACGAGGCTGAGGCACTTAAGAGGACTGAAGTTTGGAGTTTATGTTGATGACAATGGGAATCACAGAGAGTTCAGAAAGATTTGAAAATAGACTCACAGATTTATTCAACAAAAATAGATGGGCATCTAAAAATGATGAGGACATAGTCCCTGGCTCCAAGGAGCTCATCACCTCCTTGGGGAGACAGACGTACAAACAAATCATTACAGAACAATTTGTGTCCTTCTAAATATAGCACACACAAAGGGCTGGGGACCCAGAGGAGGAAGCCGTTAGCACTGCCTGCAGAGAAGAAAGAAAGGCTTTGTGTAGGTGACAAGTGAGCAAGATGACAGATGAGTGGGTGGCAACCAGTCCTGGAAGAGGGGGTGGAGGCTTCTGGCGGGCAGGCGGGACCAGGAAAGGCACCTCTAATTCATTACCCAATGGTAAATTAACCAAATGTTTGCCATTGTCTTTCAATTTCAAGCCTCAGGAATTTGTCTCCTCCTGTTAGAGATAGTGACAGTTAAACTGTAACGTACAGCTCTCTTCTCAAGGACTGTGAAGGTTTGTTTACAGAGAACACCCTATCTGCTGCATTCCAGAAACAAAAGGAGCTTTTCAGAAGTATTTGCAGTACCAGGAAGCTCTGCTCATCTCTAGAGGCTGTATTCTTGGAAGCTTTGGGCCGTAATCACAAACATCGGAAGCAAGTAGGACTAGCCTGGGCTGTACCTGGGTGGAACCCATCTGTACCCTCCTGGTTACCCTTGCAAACTGAGCCAGAAGCCAAGTGTCCAAGGCACAGGATTAGAGAGAATCTTCTTTCTCTTTGGCAGGATAAAACTTTGTAAAGGATTCAACTGGAAAGAATACGACACTTACTGTGTCCTTCTCATAGTCCAACAAGTGCATTGCTTAAGCACAGAAAATCATGGGATGCAGGATTCTCAGTCTTTCCATAACACAACTCAGGATTAGTACACAGACAAGGGGAGGCTGAAAGACATAGGAACAGCAATATTAATCAAAGAGAAAATGGAATTTAATACAAAAGATCAAAGGGTTATTTGGGAATGATAAAAAAAGCCATGACAAAGATATTATAGTCATGAATCTTTAGGTACTAAACAGCAAAGTAGTAGATCCATGTGATAAGAACTCTTAGAATATACATAGTTAATTTGGTAAAACCGCGGTCACTGGTGAGCAGTGGTTCTCGACCACAGGCGATTTGGTCCCCCATGGGACACTTGGCAACGTCTGGAGACATTTTGAACATCACAGCTAGGCAGGGGAGTGCTACTGGCAACTAGTTGGGAGACAGGGAGGCTGCTAAGCACCTTCAGATGCTCAGGACACCCCATAGCAGTCATCCCTGCAAAACGTCGCTGTGCCAAGGCTGAGAAACCCTGCTCTGAAGCACTGTGCTCTATGTAGGATTTACCTCGCTCCAACTGACAGGCCAAGTTGACAAAAAATAATACATGTATTATATGAAAATAATATATATAAATAACATATATATGAAGAGATATTTTTCTCTCTTGTATTTATAAAACTCTTATGGCTATATTTAAGCTAGATGGTATGTTTTGATTTAAAATTTATTGTAAATTGAACACAAGGTCAGCACATATGGGCTAAGAAAAATATGGATTTCTTGAATATTACCAAATTTGATCTCCCTGAGTAAGATAAAGGCCCATCTAGACTTTTACAGGAGAAGGTCTGACATTAGGAAGATGGCGTCTGTCAGAAGTTAACCAGGCTCTGACAGAAGGAAGCTGAGAGAAATACAAAAGGGGAGCCCTGGTCACAATGGACCATCGCCATCGGGCAGGGGCAGCCATCCTATCTGGAGGGCGTCCTAACTGCACACATCCTCTGTTCTCCCCAGAACTAGACAGACAGGGACCACAGTGGCTGTTCCCTGGTCCCGAAGGTGCCATTAAGCTTCACATCCAGCCAAACCCTGACAAAGAGCACAGATGCCCCCCGTACGTGCACCCAGGGAGCACCGGGTGGGAGAGTGGGTGGACTGTCAGGGCTGTCCTGCTACATAGGCCTCTTCCTTTTTTGAATGCTAAGTTTAGAGGGTTCTAGCTCATCCAATCAAAAACCAATAAATCTGTATAATTGCTTGAGGAACCCACCTATTCAGTTTTTCTGTCATTATACATTGAAGTTCTAGTTAATATTTTTGGGAAAAAATACTGCTGCTAAAAAATAAAAAAATTACAGAAAATAAGAAATAATAGTTTCAAAATCACTGCAGTACAACATACTGCATCTCATCACATGCAACCATTATAGATCCTTGATATTCATGAGGAATATATGAGATCTTCAAGAATCTCCACATCTATATGTATACAAAAATATTTGTCTAAGCTATTATCTTCCCCTCACACTACAATTCACTCACATATATTTTACAAACATATATTTTTTCACTTGCTAGATAATGTTATCAAAAAAAAAATTGGAGGGGCCCACCCAGTGATGTAATGGTTAAGACACGTGCTCCGCTTCAGCGGCCCCAGGTTCAGGGGTTCGGATCCCAGATGTGGACCTACATAGCACTCATCAAGCCATGCTCCGGCAGCATCCCACATATAAAATAGAGGAAGATTGGCACAGGTGTTAGCTCAGGGACAATCTTCCTCACCAAAAAATAAATACAAAATAATTGGATAAATATTGATCAAGCTGTGATTAGAGAACCAGTGAGCTAGGCAGGCGGGCAGGTGCTGGGAGGCAGGCCGGGCCCATCACCAGCTCTACAAGACTCCACACGCTTCGCAGAACCATGCAATTCAGATTCATGCCCCACAAACTACCAATTGCATCTTGGCGTGTGCATCCCATTTTTTTTCTAATAGCTGACATTACAATTGTCAAAGTCAATAATTCCAAGGGTCTACTGTGCTTTGATCCAAAGGGGCACACACTAGAAGCCAACTAAAAATCACGTCCCATGTCGCAAAGATCAGGACCCTGAGGGAATGACCGTGGTGGAAACAATCAGTAAGGCTAACCTGAAATAGAAGAAGGGAAGGCAGATAGGAAAGACCCAGAAAGTGCAGGCCTGCCTGGGAGTGTCAAGAGGAGAAAGACTCAGGACTGACCTGAGAATGGAGATAGGCAAAGTGGACGTGTAAATATAGAAAGGTGTGGGGAACACTGTGTACTGGGTGGAATTGTGCCCTCCAAAAAGCTATGTTCAAGTCCTCATGCCAATGAATAGGACCTTATTTGGAAATAGGGTTGTTGCCCAAGTAATCAAGTTAAGATAAGGTCACACTAGTGTGTGGCAGGCCTTAATACAATGACGGGTGTCCTTATGGGAAGAGGGAAATGTGGACACAGACACACAAAGAAGAGAACACCATGTGACAACAGAAGCAGAAACTGGAGTGATGTGTCTACAAGCCAAGGACTGCTGGCAACCAGCAGAAGCCAGGAGAGAGGCAGGGAACAGCTTCTCCCTGGGAGCCTCCGGAAAGAGCCCACCCTGCCAACACTTTGATTTTGGACTCTGGCCTCTAGAACTGCGAGAGAACAAATTTCAGTTGTTTGAAGGCACCCAGTTTGTGGAAGGTTATTACAGTGGCCCTAGGAGACAAACGCACGCAAAGAAATCCATTTACCTCCAAGCTGCCAGGCCTGTTGCTACCTTATGATTAATGGAATCTGTAGTTTTCTCCAGTTATACATAGGGTTCTTCTCACTCAGGAGCATTTCACGATGTATCTTCCAGACCATACTTATTTGATACACATAGATATATTTCTACTTCCAAATTAGTGACTTTCAGGGGAAAAAAAACTAGAGTCATCTTAATCCCCATGCTTTTATCAGACACAGTAATCTGGGTCTGTGTGCAAGATTTGCTCCCAAAACACACTTGAAGTGCCAGAGAAGCAGGGAAGAAATCTGGCAGGAGACGAGCAAAAGGTGGTTGCACAGCCCACAAAGAGGGGCTGGGTTCTTCCAGTCCCTGAGGCTCATGCATCCTCCCTGCACACTAGGAATCGGGCTGTCGAGAGAGCTCTACAGGCCAGGGAGGACATTCGTGGCGGGAACATTTTAAACAACTCTTCTGACATTAGGAGCCTGTTGCAGGCTGCCTCATCTACAGGACCCTTAAGCAGCGAGGCTTTCCCGGGAAGGAAGGAGTCCCAGCAGCCCTTGCAGCTGCACTGCAGTGTAATTACTTGAGCAGTCCCAGATGTAAAGTCTAGAAGTGATAAAATCAGCAAATCAAAAGCAGTAGGTGTGTGTGTGTGTGAAGACAGAGAGGGGGTAAGAGCAGGAGGGAGGGAGGGCACGGATGCAATATTAAAGTGTCTGAGAAGCAAAGGTAAAAATGAAGGAATGTTTCCTTTTTTTCCATGAAATCTAAACGACAGGTTCAAGTCCTTAGCAGCCCATGTTAAATCTTCCATTCTCCAAACGCAGGGGCTGGTCACCAGTGTGAGAGCTGGAGCGAGTGGATGCCTTTCTCTGTCTGGTTGGGATTGTTCTGCCCACTGCGCTGGCGTGCTGCTGCTGCAGTGCAAAGGCCCACAATCTCAGGAGAGTTAAGTTCAGCCAGAAGGACATTGTCTTGGTTAATCATCAACCGTGGCCCTTTTAAACAATCCCAGTTTTGTACAACTTAACATGCACCGTCTTTTTGTTGGGATGTCTGGGTAGTTTGATGGGCTGTTTCATTTGCATTTCCCTAATTATCTAATTCATTTTCTCTTTAGAGAATGAATTCATATTAAGTCTACTCGATTGTTGTTTTTTAATTAAAAAGTCCTGATTAAAATATTTTCCTTAAAAGCCTACTGGCAAAGTTTCAAAACATTTCCTTCTTTGCTTTTCTCTTCCCAGTGCCGTCCCCTTCACCCTGTTGGAATTCCATTTTGACTTCAAATCCTTTCAGGCAGCTGCCTCTGCCAGCCGACAGCACACGGAGAGCCCTTTTGGGCACGGCTGACCTGGATCAAATCCTAGAGTCACCATTGCCACAAGTTGGTCACCTCGCCAGGAGGGAAAGGGAGCCAAAGCCAAGAGAAACTGGATACCTAATGGAGTGACAACTTGCCATAAGATGAGAGCAAAGTTTAACAAAACAGAAAAGCAAAATTATTTATTAAAAATTTACCTTACCCTGAAGATTAGGAGCTCTTTTCATTTATCTAACTAACCGACAGCCAAGAGGGTTTTAATAAAATTCTGCTAAATTATTCTAAAGGGAAAAAGTACAAAATTATTGTCTGGTACAACTCTTCCTAGATCCTGAGGTTTACAACCAATTTAGAGTAGAACTAAAAAATTTTGACTTACCTTTCATTTGATACACTCACCTAAATAGACCGTCTATGTACTGATTAAACACCCAGAGCATATGAATTTCAGATACATTGACAGAGGAAAACAATATTCCTCCTCTAAATTAGAATATATCTTTCGCTCTTCAAATACCAATAGAACATATTTATTTGTGCTTACTACCCTAATGGCTAATTTACAGCTCGTTTTTAAAACTGCAATGTTAATTTTCATAAATTGTCAAAGAAGCTAAAATTATATCTTATCCCCTCACTCCACATGACAGCAATATTGCTTTTAAGGCTATTTCAAATTGAGTTTGCTGTGGTTGACCTTTTTTATCCAAAATCCTAACACTCTATTTGAAAATCTGCCTCCTGAGATAGAAGACATTGTCCTTTATGAACTGCTGTAATGCACCAGCACCCGTTGCCCTATCAAATAGCTTGGGCAAATAATAAGAGCAGAATGCTGCACCTGCCAACCCTCTGATTTTATGGGTCTCCAGACAACAGAAGGCACACACTGAAAGAGCACGGCTCCCTGTGTCTACACACCGGACTGTGTGTCTAATAAGCAAACAGAGATACGAAAAGAAGCCAAAGTAAGCTGCTCTGATGGGGAAACTGCCAATCAACTGTACGATGCAGTACGACACAGGACGTACTTTTTTTCAGGATATAACTGAAAATGTAATTAGGTTTGTTCTAAGAATTGGCTAATGTTTTTGTCTTGAGCTGTGGTTTCTCTTAAAACTATTCCTTTTGAATACAATCCCCTAGCTCATATTAAATTGCAAACACAAATTCAACAAACACCTACAAGGTTTCAAAAAGGAGGGGCAGCTATGGAATATTTGCTTGCTTCCCCAAATAAACTTAAAACCTTATTTTTTTTGATCATGGCCAAAACCTTTATTTTTTTTGATCATGCCATTGTAAATTACTACCTCCACAACAGAATATTAGCCTCCTTTTTACTTTATCTGTTTTCAAGCAGAAAAAGAAAAATGTAAAACCAGCTGCTTATTTTTATTAGTTTGACATAAGAACACTGAATAAGCAAAATTATAGAATATTATAAACACTTAAAAGAAAAATCACCCTCATGGCCCAAGTATAACAATTGTTCTTATTTTGCATATCTTTCTGTCTTCTTGTCCACAGTTAGTTTTTTTTTGTTGTCTTTTTCGATTTTTTTGAGGAAGATTAGCCCTGAGCTAACTGCTGCCAATCCTCCTCTTTTTGTTGAGGAAGCCTGGCCCTGAGCTAACATCCGTGCCCATCTTCCTCTACTTTATATGTGGGACACCTACCACAGCATGGCTTGCCAAGCGCTGCCATGTCCACACCAGGGATCCAAACCGGCGAACCCGGGGCTGCCGAAGTGGAACGTGCACACTTAACCGCTGTGCCACCGGGCCGGCCCCCACAGTTAGTTTTAAGCATAATATAAATACAAGTTTATATTCTGCTTTTTTCATTTAAAATTATAACCAACATTTTCACAAACATCCACAGATGTAATTTCTACTTGTCGGATAACAGTGACTTATTTCTGTACTAGACATTTTGGTTACCTCCAATGTTTTACTCTTATAGATAGGATTGCAATTAACATCTTCATGCTTATAGAACAGGAATGCTTAGCCAGAGATTGATAACCTTTTGGCAGGTTTGTCATTCCAGTAATTGTGTATGTGTGTGGTAGGATGTTACACTGGAGAAATTTTAATGTCTGTTAAAAAATAAACTGAGGCATGTTAAAAATTTTAAGAGTTTATTTAAGCAAAAATTGATTTCAATCAGGCACTGCCAAACCAGAAGTGGTCATAAGCGCATCTCCGACAGGAGCTGGGGAGAAGCTTCTATAGAGAAAGTTCAGAAACAAAAGAAGGAAATTAATGATTGGTTATAGCTTAAAGCCTAGTTGGCTGTTTTTTTTTTTTTAGATTAGCACCCGAGCTAACATCTGTTGCCAATCTTTCTTCTTCCTCCTCCTCCTCCTCCTCCACCTCCTCCTCCTCCTCCCCAAAGCCCCCCAGTACACAGTTGTAGATTCTAGTTGTGAGTGCCTCTGGTTGTGCTACGTGGGATGCCACCTCAGCATGGCCTGATGAGCGGTGCCATGTCCACTCCCAGGATCTGAACTGAGGAAACCCTGGGCCGCTGAATCAGAGTGCATGAACTGAACCACTCGGCCATGGGGCCGAACCCATAGTTGGTTGTTTGTGATTGGCCGTCCTTAGTGTTTTGATTTTGTAACCCTGAGATATTTACAGGCTTAGATTTTGGTTTACTTATGTAGGCCACCAGGGCCTCGAGTCACCTCAGGCTAATGGCCTCCCTATTTAATTAATCTAATATGTCCCTTCCATCATTCCATTCTGTGATTCCCTCTACCACCAGAAAAACCCCAAGTGGTCTCACTTATGTGTCCATAAGACAACCAAAGTCCAAACCAGGGATATTTATGATAGACTTGTCAAATCTAATCAAGGCCATGAGGGATTTCAGAGTCATGAAGACAAAGTAAGGGCAGAAGCTGTTGTAACTATCAAAAGATAAAAGATGCCTCTGCTGGGCATTTCAGACAAGAAATCCTGCATGATGAACTAATTCCACGTCTAAGCTTCATAGCCCAGGCCTGACCCACGCTATCTCCGGGTAAAGTAAGACACTGTGAGAAGGTCTTCTTGATGGTTTGTCCCCAGTGGATCAGGAAGACGCGAGGGAGAGAGAAGCTCGAGCTCTGAGTGGGACACAGACGTAGGCTGAAGTGTGCAAGTAGATGAGCCCATGCACAAGACTTCCTCTGAACACGATTGTAACATGCGGACAGTCGACTCCTCAGTGTGACCCAAACAGTGCTGGGCTTGACTCTTCCAGGAAGCAAAGACCACGCCGTGTTTCTTCTATTGAGCGACTATCTTATCTGGGAAAGCTATAAATAATCTAAACTATAATTTATGGAATACACATTATGTTATCATGTTACTTCGATTCATTTAATCCTCACAACTAACCCCACTGGGGAGTTTTTTTGTGACATCCATCTGAACTCACCACGTTGGCAAGTAATTAAATTCATCTTCCCTGATAAACCGGCATTCTATCTGGAGAAGGAAAGAGAAAGGAAAAAGAAGGAAACTAGTGTTCGGCCATACTGCTACCTTCTGGGAACTGCAAGTAGTCCACCAAAGAAATAAAGCCAGATAGAATAATACATTTTCTAGATAAATATGGGTGTGACCAGGCCAGATTCGTGTTTTAGTAGGTCAGGCTGGATCCAACACAGAGAATAAATTAGAAGGCAGGAGATCAGAGGCAGGGAGAACCTTTAAGAGACTATTATCTTCTGCTGTGTCCCCTCTGTTTCTTATCTCACACTGACCCCAGGCCATTTGCACCACCCATTTACATCCCATACTTAATATATCTAAAAGCAAACTTGTCATTATCCACACGAAGTCCTTTGCCCCTAATATTTCCTTACTGTGTCAACAGGGACGCATCTCATTCTCCTTCATGAAGACTCAACACCTCAAAGTCACTTTTGGCTCTTGTCTCTCCCTTACTTTATCCTCCCTCCCAACCTCTAATCAAAGCCAGCCTATTCTTTCATGATAAAGTCCTTTATTTCAACTCCTACTCCTACCAGAACTTCTCTAAGTTTAAAACAAATTTGAGGGGTGGCTGGTTTGATATGATGCCCTGGGAGTTGGAAAGAAGAAATTACCACAGAGAACTCCACTTGGCCTCGCCCTTCCACACCCATCTCCTCTGCTTGGTTGACTCTTTTCATTTTTATTTTAGTTGACCCCATGAGAGGACAAGGGAAGGAAAATGAGAGAAAAACATGCCTGTAAGTGAAATCAGCTGTGAACAAAGTATCCAGGTACTTTTGACCCAAAGCACCATTCTTCCTCCTAGTGGCACTTATCTTTTTCTTCTTTTACAAGATTTGCCCTGAGCTAACATCTGTTGCCAATCTTCCTCTTTCTTTTTTCCCCCCTCCCCGAAGCTCCAGCACATAGTTGTATATTCTGGTTGTAAGTCCTTCTAGTTCTTCTGCGTGAGCTGCGTCCACAGCATGGCTACTGACAGGCAAGCAGCATGGTTCCACGTGCAAACTGAGCCCAGGCCACTGAAGCAGAGTGCACCCACAGAATTTTCACCACGAGGCCATCAGGGCTGGCCCCTCTCAGCACTTTTGCCCAACAAGTACAGAGCATGTACAATGTGTTTGGCTTTGTTCTAAGTTCTTTATATCTGTGAACTCACTGAACCCTCGTAGAACCCCCATAAGGAAGGCACTGTTATTATACTTATTTCATAGATGAGGAAAGCAAGGAGCAGGGAGCTAAAAAATTGCCTGTGACCACACAGCTGATGACTAATAAAATCAGAATTTGAGCCAAAAACCTGCAGTCTAACTCCCTGTGCTCAACCACCATGATACAGCACTAGTTCCTGACATTTACACAACTTTTCTCCAGTTTTTCCCACAACCCACCCTCACCAGCAATCTCTCCACTCTTGGGCTCCCTGGTCCTCCCCTCCCTTTCCAGACTTCATTCAGAAGCCACTTCTTACTCTCTTCGTTGACCATCTCAACTCTCGTAGCGATTGGACTTATTCCTGTCTATTGTATATAACCTACTCATGTCTTCCAGCCCGGGAAGTTTCCTCCAGGCAGTTGTAGATGTTCCCAGAAAAGGAACCACTTGCACTCAGAGCCCCCTGCCAGCTGGCTCCCTCAGGCCTGGCCCCATGGCCTCCTTAACCCGCTTCCTGGACCCAGCCTGTCTCAGGGGATCCCTACTCATCAGAGTAGGGAGAGGGAGCACCTCCCCTCTGATCCATTCATTCGCTGGATAGATACTGGGGCCACTATGTACCACCACCACTCTCTGCCCTGGGGATACACTTGTGATCACAACAGATGAAAATTCCTGCCTTAAAAACTTTTATTTAGCAAGCCAGTCAGCTAATAAGCATCATAATAAGTAAGCTGTATGGAGTGCTAGAAGAAGAAAGTGCTCTTGAGAATACCAAGTCAGGGTTGGGGGTGGAAACGCCAGGGGATGTTAGCAATTTTGAGTGAGTGGCCTCCCGGAGAAGTTGATACTTGAGCAAGGCTTGCAGGATGAGGGAGCTGGTCCTGTGGATCCACTCCAGGAGCAGGGATGGCCAATGCAAGCCCTGCAGAGGGAGCCCCTGGAGTGTGGAGGGAGCAGGGGAGGGGGGCAAATAGGTAGGCCTTGCAGGCTTTGTAAGAACTTCCCTTCTACTCTGAGTTAAACATGGGTAGTTGTCACAGGATTTTGAGCAGAGGAGTGACAGGGCCTGACTTGGGTTTTAAAAGGATGACTTCGGGGGCTGGCCTGGTGCCATCGAGTTTATAAGTTCACGCACTGTGCTTCGGCAGCCCAGGGTTCGCACCGCTTATCAAGCCATGCTGTGGTAGGCATCCCACATATAAAGTGGAGGAAGATGGGTACGGGTGTTAGTTCAGGGCCAGTCTTCCTCAGCAAAAAGAGGAGAACTGGCAGCAGATGTTAGCTCAGGGCTAATCTTCCTCAAAAAATAAAAAAAATGATGACTTCCAGGCAGCATTGCAACATCACTTGACTTTTGTGGTCATGAATTTAGAATAACACCAGTCAACCCAGCCAGAGGTTTTTGTCCAGCAGTGGCCAGCTGTAAATGTGCAGACAGATGTAGGTAGATGTTTGGATCTACAGCACAAAGAAGGGCGTGGTGTATAGAGATGAGGGGTTAAGACCCTGCAGAGCACTCACAGAATGCGACTTGGCCCCCAGCGTGGGGCGAGGTTAGGGAAGCAATTTTTCCTGTTTGCATTTAGATTCCTCTCCTTCCCCCGAGCCCCAGATACGTGTCCTGACCCGGAGATGAGGTGTACCAAATTTCACAGAGGAGAACTCAGAATTCCATCTCCCCCCACTGACTGAATTCTGTTGCAGGATAGCATAGCTCTTATTTCAGCATGTGTTTAATTTCCCCACCTGGAGTGCAAGTGTTAAAGGGAAGAGTACGACTTCTTTTGCACCTGTTTCCTCTAAAGCAAAGGTTCTCGGCACGAGCTGCACTGGATTCACCTGGGACATTTAAAAACGGCAACGTCCTCCTCTAGAGAGCTAATGCAATCGGCCTGGAGTGCAGCCTGGTCCTGGCCTCCGAGGAAAGCCCAGGCAATTCTGACAGGCACCAAGGTCGAAAACCTGCAGATTATCTATCCCAGGGCCTGGCATGTAGAGGGTCTGACAAATAATCAATGGAAAACATTCACGAACGGTCTGGGAAAGTAGATAACTTCCAGCTAATCCCCTCAGCTCAGGTATTTTTCCTCAATAAGTCATCCTGGACACTCACTTCTGTAAAATTAAGCTTCTTGGAATGCCATTTTCAAATTCAGTGTCTTGAAAAGTTCCTATATTTCTCCATTATGTAAAACAGTGATTCCCACACTTTGGTCCGTGGACTGGACCAGCTAAGGAACTTTAAAGATTGCAGATTCTGGGGCCTTGGGACTCACCAAGTTTCTGGTGCAGTCGGCTAGAGGCCTAAGAATCTGCATTTCTATAAAATTCCCTCATGACCATAATTCACTCCCAGGGTGAGAACCGCTGATCCACACGATAAAGCCCACGCTCCTTCCCCACTTCCTCAAGTTTCTCCACAATACGTTAGCATCTGATTTACAACTCCTCGTGTATTTCTCTATAATTCCAACCCAAATCCTCTATCCCAGGAAAGGAAATCAATGCCCAGATCTTTACAACGCCTGCTCTCTCCTACTTCTGTTCACACTGTGTCTTCACTTCAACTGACTCTTCCCTCCTCTACACCTGTCCCCAAACCTGTCCATTTTCCTGTCTGGCTCAAGTCCTACTGCTCCCTCCACGGAGCCTTCCACATTTTCACAGACCAGGATGTAACCCGTCTTCGCCTAACTAAGTATCCCTTGTTGGTGTAATTACTGCCTTTGATTTGACTTGTTATGAAATGATGTGTTGTTTGTCTAAAGAAACTACTAGCTCCTATAAGACAGCGACCCTGTCTATGCCCCTCTGTATTTGAACTATACCTGGGACCATGAATGGACGAAGGAGCTTACAGCATAGGCAGAATCTCTCTCAGCACCTCCTCAAGGCTTTTTCTAATTGTCACAATTTAATTTCATAAGATGATTTCAAATATCTTGGAGAAAAGGCATAGCTATCATAAAACGAGGCAGGGAAGGCAAAGATAACTTGGGTTTTGTTTCTTGTGTTTTTAATGCCTCATTTGCCATTATTATATTTATAAGGCACCACAGATAAGCTAACATACTTTAGATACTGCAGTAACATAATTTTTAAAAAGCACACGTGCCTTATATGCTTTCTGTACCTTCTTGTTTTATATTTTCCTTGAGCAGTAATAGTCATCTCACGTACTTTATTTCCACTTATGGCTAATTACACTTTCTGGTTCCTATAATCCAAACAACATTGCTAATATTTTTTGGTTTCTGATTCTCTGAATATTTTTAAAGATTTTTATTGACGTTACAGCTCCTTGATGTTCCACTGTAATAGTAAATTCTCAATTAGGAGCTTAGCAAGATTCATAAAAGTCTAAGTTCTTAGTTTTGTGATAGAACTGAAACACCCAATTTAAAGGCTTTTACTGTCATAATGGGAAAAACACACTACACATCACTGTTTACCTAGGGGCCAGTAGGGGATCAAATCTCTTTTTTACAGTAAGGATTTTGGAGGAAGTTTCTATTGTATTAAAGGCTACTATGCACAAGATGCTGTCAGATTTCTTTCTGGTCTGTCTTTTTCAAAGTTGATGTTTGCAGTCTGTTATACATGAGCACCTACAGACTCCATGAGAACAGGAGTCATTTCAGTGTTCTATCTTGTTCAGCATCCAACACAGTGCCAGTCACGGGGGACGTGCGATGAATGTTGACTCACTGATAGGCGTTGGGAGGTAAGAGGCTCCAGGGGACAAGGGGTGTGACTGGGGAGTGTGATTATCAGAAGCACCAGCTACTTGCATTTTCAAGGCAACCAGTCACAAACTGTCTTGGTTCTCAGTGTCTGGAATATACTTGTATATTTGTGTGATCTTTGAAAGCAGAATGTTATATGTAAATAGAGAAATCTGGAACCTGAGCACTTACCAATTACCTATGGAGTGGACAAAGCTCTGCGTATGTGGCGGGAGGGGGGTCTTGTGTTTTTAATCACTAGCCAGAGAGTGGTATATTTGTTTAGTATGAAGTTCAGCACATGAAAGGTTTACCCAGAGAGCAGCTGTTAAAACCAAGAAAGAGAAAAAAAATAGGTAGCTAACTTGTTCTGCATAAGAAAGGAGGAGGAATTTGAATGAATTGAAGAGAAAGAGGAAAAGGAAAAGAAGAGAGAGGAAGAGCTGGTCAACACACAGAAGGCTGGAGAAAGCTGACATGAGAAATCCCAAACAGCAGGAAGCCCGAGAGACTTTGTAAGTAACGTGTAATATTCACTTTTAATCTCCATGCCTCCTGTGATATAAGCACCCACACTTCACCCCAAACCTTCAGTAGTCTGCGGCAAAGAAATGGGCCTCACTTGGGCCTAGTACCCCCAGGAAATGAATCATCAAATCCAGGAGGACACTGTCAAAAAATAAAGCAAAGAATAAAGACAGAGGCCACGTTCTATGTGGGGCGACAGGGAAAGAAGAGAATGAACAGCCTGGGAACCAGAGGGGCCTAGATTATGAAGCCCTCAGGACTTTGCAGAAAACTTGGGAAAGGATTTTAACAAACTGAGATTGAGATTCTCAGCTTTTTTTTTTTTTTTAAGGTACACTTTTTGGTGAGGAAGATTGGCCCTGAGCTAACATCTGCTGCCAATCTTCCTCTTTTTTTGTCTCCCCAAAGCCCCAGTACATAGTTTCATATCCTAGTTGTAGGTCATTCTAGTTCTTCCATGTGGGATGCCACCACAGCACGGCTTGATGAGTGGTGTGTAGGTCTGCATCCAGGATCCGACCCAAAGAACCCTGGGCCCCTGAAGCAGAGTGCGCAAACTGAACCACTCGGCCATGGGGCTGGCCCCCTCAGCTTATTTTAATAAGATCTCAAAGGCAGCAGGTGACAACAAATGACATCTAGGTTCCAATTCTTTAGCTCTGTCCTCCGAGAGCCCCCAAGTGCCACACCACAGAGCCATGATTTTAGAAATGAAAGGCCAGCAGCTTCCCATGCATATGATGAAACATTCAATATGGAAGTTTCTTCGGTGACCTCATGCAATGTTTTGAAGTTCCATGCAACTTGAACAAATGTTTTCTGCTCACTTTATAACCAGTTTGTTAGTGAATAAAATAGAAGGGCTTCTCCAGAGTTTTAAATCTTTCTATCATGATCCTCAATAACCCTAAAGTTTCATTCATTTATTTAATAAATGTGTATTTAGCATCTTCTGTGGGTCAGACACAGAACAGTGCTTCTCTAAGGGAGCTTCAATCCTGAGCAACAGTCCCACACCCTGGCTGTTTATCAGAATTATTGGGTAAGCCTTATAAAAAGAAAGATTCCAAAGAACCCACTCCAGACCTACTATGTCAAGAATCTCCTTTTGATCTCTATATCTTTTGGTTTTCCAATAAGCAAGAGTGGAAGAATGAGAAATAGAAACAGACCAAATAGTGGAAGTAGAATAAAAAAGATACCACAACCACTTTCCCAGAGGTAAGATTACAGCATGTCATCTGGATATTGGCTGAGTTCAGGGAGGGATCCTCACAAAATCCTGCCCATTAACCACGATGAGATAGCATTTCATACCCACTAGCATTGCATCATCATAATGATGGACGATAACAAGTGTTGATAAGGATGTGAAGAAACTGGACCCTTCCTACATCACTGGTGAGAATGAAAAACAGCATAGCCACTTTGGAAAACAGTCTAGCAGTTCCTCAAAATGTAGAGTTACCATATGACCTAGCAATTCCACTCATAGGTAATTGAAAATGTCCACACAAACATTTGTAAGTGATGTTCATAGCAGCATTATTCATAATAGCCAAAAAGTGGAAACAACTCAAAAGTCCCTCAACTAATGAACTGGTAAATGAAGTGTTATATATCCATTCAATAGAATATTATTCAGCTGTGAAAAGAAATGAAGGCACAGCGAAGGAAACCGTCAACAAAACGAAAAGGCAACCTACCAAATGGGAGAAAATATTTGCAAGTTGTATATTTGATACGGGGTTAACATCCAAAATATGTAAAGAATCTCATACAACTCAATAGCAAAAAACAAACAATCTGATTAAAAACTGGGCAAAGGATCTGAATAGACATTTTTCCAAAGAAGACGTACAGATAGCCAACGGGTACGTGAAAAGATGCTCAACATCACCAATCATCAAGGAAATGCAAATCAAAACCACAGTGAGATGTCAGTTCACACCTGTTAGAATAGCTATTATAAAAAAGACAAGAAATAACTAGTGCTGGTAAGGATGTAGAGAAAAGGGAACCCACGTGCACTGTTAGTGGGAATGTAAATTAGTGCAGCCACTATGGAAAACAGTATGAAGGTTTCTCAAAAAATTAAAAATAGACCTATCATATGATCCAGCAATTCCACTTCTGGGTATTTATCTGAAGAAAATGAAAACACAAACGTGAAAAGATATATGTCCTCCCTTGTTCAGCGCAGCATTATTGACAATAACCAAGATGTGGAAACAACCTAAGTGCCCATTAATGGAGGAATGAATAAAGAAAACGTGGTGTGTGTGTATATA
This sequence comes from Equus quagga, assembly GCF_021613505.1. Lineage (NCBI taxonomy): Eukaryota > Metazoa > Chordata > Mammalia > Perissodactyla > Equidae > Equus > Equus quagga. The sequence goes on from NC_060275.1 coordinate 8,310,875, forward strand.
TATATATTATGGAATATTGTTCAGCCATAAAAAAAGAACAAAATCTTGCCATTTGCAACAACATGGATGGACCTTGAGGGCATTATGCTAAATGAAATGAGTCAGACAAAGAAAGACAAATACCATATAATCTCATTTATATGAGGAATCTATAAAAAAAACAAAACACTAAGGTCAGAGAGCAGATTGGTGGTTGCCAGAGGTACGGGGTAGGGGTGGGGCAAAATGGGTAAAGGGGGTCAAAAGGTACAAACTTCAAGTTATAAAATAAGTCCTGGGGATGAAAATGTACAGCATGGCGACAATTGTTAATAATACTGCATTGTGTATTTGAAAGTTGCTAAGAGAGTAAATCGTAAAAGTTCCCATCACAAGAAAAAAATTCTTTAACCCTGTATCGTGACAGAGGTTAACCAGACTTATTGTGGTGATCATTTTGCAATATATAAAAATATCGAATCATTCATGTTGTACACCTGAAACTAATATAATGTTGTATGTCAATTATACTTTAATTTAAAAAGAAGGAGTGAAGGACTGATACAGGCTATAACATGGTTCATACCTTGAAAACATTATGCCAAGTGAAAGCAGCAAGTCACAAAAGTCCACTTATTACCTGAATCCGCTTATATAGAATATCCAGAATAGGCAAATCCATAGAGAAAGAAAATACATTAGTGGTTGCCAGGGGTTAGGCGGAAGATGGAACGGGGAGTGACTGCTAACAGATATGGGGTTTCTTTTGGGGGTGATGAAAAGTTTCTGAAATTAGATAGTGATGATTTTACAACCTGGTGAATATACCAAAACCACTGAATTGCTCACCTTAAAGGGGTGAATATTATGGCATGTGAACTATATCTCAATTCAAAATATATATTAAAAAAAATGTTAATGGCATCATAAAAAATAATCCTGCCCATTGCATCACAAGGAAGAAAGCATTAAATGGGGGAAAGAAGGTTCTTAAGGTATGAACTCCTAGATTTTAAGGGCAAGGAATATATCTTATTTATCTGTGTGAGCCCAGGAGCCATTACGCCTCCTAGCCTGTGTACCATACCCTCTGCATCAGTTAAGATGTTTCCCATTATCAGCTAAGGAAAATGCAACTCAAACTCGCCTAAATAATAGAGAAATTACTGGTCCATTTGACTGAAAAAGCCCAGATTTGGACTTCAGGTAAGGTTTGCTCATCAAGGACCCAATTTCTTTCCATCTCTCATCTGCTTTTTGGATAACTTTGACCCCTGACTAGATTCCTTCTTGCTCCTAAGATAGCTTCCAGTAGTTTCTAGAGGTACAGGCTTGCTCATTTAAGACCCTGGTAGCTTACTCAAAGTTCAGGGAGTAATAACTGTTGATCTTTATCCAGCAGACTTAGGTCTTGCACCATAACAAAATGAATCGCTGAATCCAGGAGGACAATGTCAGAGAATAAAGCAACGAGGCCCCGAGCTAAGCAGCGAAGCTAAGTTAGTTTTCTTGCTGGGAAAAAGGGAGCCACTCATTCAGCACCTGCCTGAAAGAACAAGGATAGGCATATAGGATAAAGGAGTATTTATTCCACATAGGAGGGATTCTAGGCTTTAAGTGCTGATTATTTTGGGGGGGAATTGAAAATTGCTCCTTTTCGTGGGTCTTTTTTTTAAACGTATGTGACCAAGTGCAGGCATGGTTTTCCAAGAGATCTCAGGTGAGATACTTCAGGCTCTATCCAGCTCTCGCAGCATGTACTTTTTTGTGCAAAATTGGGGCTTGGCAGTTATGTACTTTTAAAAATCAATGGTAAGCACTTTTTGTTTGAAAACAATGAATCTATTCCTAGATGTCGGGTGGGGTCAATCCCACCAACACGGCTCTTCTGTCAGAAAGAAGAACGAAGAGACGGTTGTTGGCGAGGTAACCATATGCACAGTACTCTCTGAATTCATTCACTGCCTGAATAAGAAATACGTTAAGACAGTAAGGACGACCAAAGGAAGAGAAGCATGCAAACATGGCACTGGGAGTGTGTGGGAAGCCCTAAAGCTCTTGGAAACCGTTTTCTAGGCAAAAGACAACGAAAAAATGCGCCAGTTTTACCTTAAGCAATTTATCCACTAATTTTACCCCCCTCATTTTTACATTTACAGATTTGCAGTTTTAAAAAAAGTTATTGAAATGCTGTCAAGTAGCGAGAGAATTCTTTCCTTGTTAACCAAGATAAGCAGGGGTTTATTTCCACAGGAAAGATTCTTTGTGTTGGCACCAGCATCAGACACCCTAGAGCAAGAAAACTTCTCAAGGAAACTTCCAGAGCAAATTCCAATTAACTAAATCTTCTCCACCAAAAAGGACATAACAGAATTTTTTATCTCCTCGTCCTAAAACAGCCATCTTGCTTCCTGTTTTCAAAATTTTTCCAAGTTTAAAACTGATTTCTCAATTACTGAATTTTTTAAAGCGTGTAGGCAAACACACTAAGAGTTAACAAGTGTGTTCTCATATTGTAAGAGAAGGTCATTCAACAAACTTCAGAACACCAGCTTCCAAGTCAAAAAGAACAAATTCTGTCTCTGCTGCTCATTGGCTATGTGACCTGGAGCAAACTGCCTAAGCTCTCTGTCCTGTCCCCTTAAAATTGCAGTGACAATATCCTATCAGCTTGTTTTGAAGACCAACTGAAATAATGCATATAAACCACTTAGCCCAGTGCCTAGAAAAATCACTCAAGAAATAGCTGTTGCTACGTTATAATTATGACAATTAATAGGAAATGTGTTCCAAACACCTGAAATGCAACCATTTATTTAAATGTTATTTAATATCCCCATGTGGCTGTAAAATGTATACATCCGAGAATTGAGTTAGAGCTTTCCTCATCTATCAGATGTGAAAACTGAGGATAGAAGACAACGTACCAGGAGAGAGAAATCTACGGCAGAACCAAAAGCCAAATTTTCTCATATCGGTTGTCTATATAAGCTAAAACTGCCAATTCATAGGAATATTCATTCTCAGAACCAGAGAGAACGCATTGACTAATCCCATTGTTTAACTGATAGAACTGTCAAGGCCCAGAAAGTCAATAGAGGGTGAAAATCAGGCCAAACAATTATTTAATGATCTAGTTAGTTAAAATAAATCTCATAGCCTCCTCATAAAAGTAATAATAAGGGGCCGGCCCGGTGGCACAGTGGTAAAGTTTGCACGTTCCGCTTCGGTGGCCCAGGATTCACCAGTTCGGATCCTGGGTGTGGACATGGCACCACTTGGCAAGCCATGCTGTGGTAGGCGTCCCACATATAAAGTAGAGGAAGATGCACACAGATGTTAGCTCAGGGCCAGTCTTCCTCAGCAAAAAGAGGATTGGCAGCAGATGTTAGCTCAGGGCTAAACTTCCTCAAAAAAAAAAAAGTAATAATAATAATAAGCATGTACATGTACATTTTTTCCAGATACTTTTCTAAACACTTTTAATATATTGATTCATTTCCATATATTGACTCATTCCATATATTGGCTCAATATATGACCTTCTGTATATTGATATTGTCTCATGGTCTTCACTCACCTCTTACAGATGGGGACACCATGGAACTGAGCAGTAGAGATTAGCAAGGGCAAGGCTGGGATGCGAACCCTGGCTGTGTGCTCCAGTGTCCAAGTTCTACTATTACACCCTATGTCCCAGCCCAATATGGTAGCCACTAATCACGGGTGGCCATATTTAAATTTTAAATTAACCAAAATCAAATAGAGTCACAAATCCAGTTCTTCAACTGCACTAGGCACAGTTCAAGTGCTCAATAGCCACACCTGGCCCATGGCTTCTGTTGGATGGCGCAGATAGAGAATATTTCCATCATCACAGACCCTTCCGCCGCTCTGTGCTCCTAACCACCACATCTCACTGCCTCGCGGACTCTAAAGGTCTGTTCGCTTTGCCTGTCTATGCTAAGAGTTCCCTGAATTCAAAACAAATTTAGGTTATTTCATTCTCTTTGAGCAAGCAGATTACTCAGGGCCTATATTTTATACGGTTATCTAATATAACATATCAAAGGTTGCAAAGCATTTAGAAAACATGTTCCCTGCTGTGAAAAATTTAGAATCAAATATTGTGAATTCTCTGACGCCCATCACAATTGGGCAATGCTGTATTCCGGTGGGACAAAAGTAAAGGATAGTTGAAAGGCATCAGTATTATAGGCAAATCCAACTAATGAATTATTTTCCAGATATTTTCTGTATTCTTGTTGCTGAGAACTTTAAATGCGTTCTCCTACAGAATCATCGGCACACACAGGGGTGAAGTCTTTACTTCATCTGACCAGAGCCTGCTTAACCTGTGATTTATCTGAAGCATTGTATCGTTTGCTGTTACATGACCTTTTCATCAGATGTAAAACTAGAGCATGGAAACCGAGGACCGCTGAGATATATTCTGGCTTTAGAATGCTTCATAATAGTCATCCTTCTGAGACGATGATTTTGCATCCAAGTAACCCAAAAATTAAGCTCAAGTGGGAATCAAGAAAAAGCAACAACATGCACAGGGGTGAGGTGGAGGGCTGTGGGTGCAAATCCTGCAGCGGAATCAACTGCACCATGTCTGTGCGCTTTTCGCCCTAACCAAAGTCAAGAACCCCAGAAGCAAGAGAAATGCTGGAGGACCATCGATCGTTTTCAAGATTCAAGCTTTTCAGCATCTATTATGAGAATTAGGGCATGTGTTCCTCCTTTAACTCCTCCTCCTTCTCTTTCTCCACCTCCTTTTCCTCTTTCTCATTAACTGCAGCTATCATAATGAGGAATTTATTATATGCCAAAGCATTGTGCAATGTGTTTTATTCCTATCATCTCATTTAATCTCAGAAAAGACTCATCTAGTAGGATTATAAAACCCACTTACAGAGAAACCCCAGGTGCAATTCACCCAGGTCACACAATAAGAGGTGGAGCCTGCATGGGAACTCAGGTCTGTGTGTCTCCAAGGACTGCATGCCTTATCACTGCAGTAGGCTGTCTTTAGCATCCTCAAATCAGGATTGCTTAGTATAGTGGAAAGAGCTCTACTAGAGAACCAAAGAGCCTTAGTTTTCATCCTATTCCACAATAATGCCAACTGTTACTGTGGGGAAATTATTTAATGTCTCTGGATTTCAGGTTTCCTATTTGTAAGATGGGGAGTTGAGGGAGAGGATGTGTGTGTGTGAGTGTGTGTGAGGAAGATTGGCCCTGAGCTAACATCTGTTGCCAATCTTCCTCTTTTTGCTTGAGGAAGATTGTCCCTGAGCTAACATCTGTGGCAATCTTCCTCTATTTTGTATGTGGGATGCCGCCACAGTGTGGCTTGATGAGCAGCGAATAGGTCTGTGCCCAGGATCTGAACCTGCAAACCTCGGGCCGCCAACGCAGAACATGCAAACTTAACCACTATGCCACCAGGTCGGCCACAAGGAGAGAGGATTTTTGAGGTTCCTTCGAGTTCAAAACTAAAATTCAATTCTATTAATATATGCATATTTTAATTTTCCTCCTACATATATTATTTTCACCACTTAAGTGATCATGACTAGTATTTACTGATTTTCACTACGAGCCAGGCACTTTACATGCAGTTGCTCATTTCGTCTTTATCACAACCTTGCGAGGTAAGTACCACTGTGGATTACATTAGTTTTACGATGCAGAAATTAAGGCTCAGGGCAGCTAAGTAACTTGCCCCAACAACGAAGGACAGAGGCTGGACCCAAACTCAAGGCATCTAACTCTAAAGGCTGCACTGACTCCTGTCTGACACCTCCTCTGCCTCCGTAGTCAGACACTGTGTGCTAGACCTTCCATAGTACACACACATACGCCTCTAGAGAGTAACAGTGCAGAAATATATTAAATCTCAGGAAAAAAACAGAACAGAGGAAAAATAAGCAAATATATTTTGATGACCAGCCTCCTAACAGTATTTGATGGAGAAGGCATATTCAACTTCTACCTGCCTCATTTAACCTACAGAATCGTCTTTCATTTGTGAATTAAGCTGCCTTCCACGGAACTTTTAGATCTTATGACAAACACTGATTGTAGTAGCTCCATTAAGCTTAAAATCTCTAATAGTTTTCTTAAATTGGCATTTCTTCCTACAAGTTTAATAATAATTTTTTTTGAAGATGTGTGTAAATCTTGGCTCAATAATACTATCAACAAATGAACCTTTAGCATATCCACACCTTAACTCCTAAAGTCCTTGGACACTAAAAACCTCATATTGGATCGAGCCCCACCTATGTTTGGCAAACAATAGTGGTTTATAAGGGCAATTAAGACATCTCTGGAACAATGGCTCATTATTCTCTTGGACTAGATCTCTCCTCATGTAAGTAAGGCTATAAACTGTTTTCTTATTAGCTTAACCAAATGTGTCATATAAAAATTCCTCTTGTGGGGTAAATACATGGATAGATATTTGATAAAGCAAATATAGTAATATTTTAATTATAGAATCTAGGTGGTGGATTTATGGATGTTCACTGTACAATTCCTTCAACTTTTATATTTGAAAGTTTTTAAAATAAAATGTTGGGAGAAAATCCCTTTTTAAAAATGTTTATTGTGTATTCTACAAACACTTACTGACTCCTCACTATATACTACACACTGGTACAGCTGTAAAGGGAGCTTACAGTTTAATGTAACAATACTGCAGAATTGGCTTATGCGAGACTGGGAACTCACAGCAGAGGACCAGATACTCTTTTGGTTGAAATCAGAAAACCCCTACGAGCCTAACCAGCCTGGGAAGGTCCAGTTATGTACCTGCTGCAAGTGAACCAATCAAAGGCTGTGTAACCAGTTTGAAAGCCAATGGGAAAGCTTCCCACCCATGCACTCTACTGCCCCTCCACCACCTCCAAAAATCCCACCCTAAGAGAAGTCCCCCCAAATAGGACATTGACCAATCAAAGACTGCTTGAGGCTTCCTCCTTTTACTCCATAAAACTCGCTGTCCTTTCAAACCCCTTTGAGCCCCCAACACAAGGAATGCTGACTCCCTTACTACAGTAAACTCTGAATAAACAGACTTTGATGAACTCTATAGGTGGCCTTCAACCTTTTGACAATCCTCAGCTACTGTCATCTAGATGGTTGGTTAAAATCAGTTCTGACAACTCTTCAAAAACAAATATGGGGGGCTGGCTGGGTGATGTAGTGATTAAATATGCATGCTTTGCTTCAGCAGCCTGGCATTTGCATGTTCAGATCCTGGGTGCAGACCTGTACACTGCTCGTTGAGCCATGCTGTGGCAGTATCCCACATACAAAATGGAGGAACATTAGCACAGGTGTTAGCTCAGTAACAATCTTCCTCAAGCAAAAAGAGGAAGATTAGCAAGAGATGTTCGCTCAGGGCCAATCTTCCTCACCAAAAGACAAAATCAAACAAAAATATGGCACCTCTATTTGTTTTCCCCATAATTCCACTCTCATTTGTATTACAGTCTGCTTTAAGAGAGAAGGGGACAAAATTACAGGCAGAATGGCACAGAAGCCAAGGTGCCTCCTTGAGACCATCTTGCTTGGGAAGGTCATATGCAATGTCTGTCTCCTGGGGAACAGTGTTTAGAATCTCTGAGTAATTAACTTGAACTCTGCATCAGCGTTAGTAAATGCTTTGTCTTCCACAAAGTAGAGGATAAGGAAGTGTGAACAGTAATGGCTGCCTGTGGGCTGTGTATTTCCTTTGCAAAACAGCAGCCTGCATAATCATGACCGAGTGACTCTAGCAGACTTGGGAAAAATTCTTGCATTGGTCCATCTGTCTTCATTCAGTCTCTCCCATCCCATCTGACCAAACACTCAAATACTCTTCAAGATTAATTCAAGCCTCACCTCCCTCATGATGCCTTCTCTCATCATGCCAAACCAAATTGATTAACCTCTCCTTGAAACTCTCCTAGTTATAAGCCTTAGAAAGAAGGAAAGAAGAAAAGGGAGAAAAGGATGGAAGGAGGGGGGAGGAGGCAAGAAGATAAAATCGTTTTACAGTCTTCCTAAAAATTGAGAGGAATATGACCAAAGATCCTTGCAAAGATATATCCTCAACATTTTAATTTTAAAGATGACAATCAGAATGGCAAATAACATTGTTCAGTTTCTTTCTCTGTCACACCCCACCACATTATTCAGCTTTTATACAGAACTGTTGCTGTGTTTCATATATACTCTCCCTCCAAATTTCCTAATAGAGACTTATAAACTATCTCTCGATTCTGAATCAACAAAGCTTACACAGAAGAGAAGACCTGGCAATGTCATATCCGGTCAGTGCAATAATCTTTTTTGTCATTTTGTCAAATAGGATTTTGGAGTTTCATTGCTGGTGTGAGATTATGAAATCTAACAGGAGATATCAGCTTCATACAAGCAATACCTCCTGATGTGTTCTTTAGAACTGCCTGGTCTGTGAGACCAGGAGAGTCTTGTCTTAGATGTCTGCACAAAAAGCCCAGATGAGGTCCTCTAGGATTCCTACAGGTGGGAAGTTAGAAAAGGTGACTTCTTTAAGCCTTACCAACTTGAAAATTCAAACAAGTTTTCTAAGATAAAACCTAAATAGAGAAAAAGAAGAAAAGAATAGAGGAGAAGGAGTTAGGAGAAAAAATGTTCAAATTAGTATCATGGTTGCAAAAGGCTGACCCCATAATGAGTCTGTAGGTTTGGAATGCCTGTTACACTTTACTTCCTAGAATAAGAACCTTGGACTCATGATGCAATTGGGCTGTGTAGGCAGCATTTCTCAGCTCTGTTTAAATACACTGTTGATGTGTTGCCTACGACACCATCAAGAGTGTTCCTACAGATCCAGCCATACAGCTGGGGCGGGCACAGCACAAAATGAGCCACCCGATGACTCAGAAGCTGCTCCTTAGCCCTAAGCTCTGATCCTTTCCAGGTCTAGAGAGGGCTGAGGGGCTGGTTCCAAAGGGGAAGCCAGATGCTCAGGCACTGTGCAGGGAACACAGCAGTCCCAGGATGAATCCCAGACCCCTCTGACAACCGAATGAATTTGCCCCTCCAAAACTCACCTTATCATCCAAATGAACCTTTACTTCTTCACCAAGAAACAGCAATATATGTAAAATTGTGCACTTAAGAAAGCAAACTTCAATTCTGCTCAAAAGTAAACACGAATGAGAAGGTGACTATTGCTTACTTGAAAAAGAAAATAAAACAGTAGATTTGTTTTCCTCATCTAATCATTTTGACTCACATTTAGTATGGCAATAGATGTTGAAAGTAAGGACTAACAGATGAAATGTAGATACCATAATCTGCCCGAGTATGATGGGTGAGGCTGACACTGCTGGTTGTCTAGGCAATGTCAGTTCTCTATTTCGTCCTCATTAAGAGAATCTCAATTTTCACAGGAATGGCAATGAGCCCAAGTGAAAAACTACAGTCACCAGACTCTCTTGCAGCTAAAGGTAGTGGTGGGAGATGGTTCACAGCAACAAGATGTATGTTTACTAGGGGTTCTGGAAATGGTCCAAGTCCTGATAATAGAAACTTATCCTCACTCCTTCATCTGTCTTCCTCATTCCTGGAATGCTGACATAATTCTGAGATGCTCAGGAGTTACACATGAAGGACAGCAAAGCAGAAAGTTAAGATGAGCCTGGCCCTGGAGCAGCTGCACTGGACCCTGAAATGATCACTGCCACACTTTTTATGGAAAAAAATAAACCCCTTATTTGTTCAAGCAGTATCAAAGTTTCTATTACTCTCAGCTAAATCTATCCCAAGTAGAGAGTATGGATCAAGAAACACCAAAATTATGCAAAATTCTTTGGGTTTTATTCATACCAAGTTGTTCCTTTGTTTTCAGATAAAGGAGATCATCTTCACAAAGACGTGCTGGTTGCCGCCCTGCTCCACGGCAACAACCTGACCTCACTTGGAGGAAGACGGATTTTGGGTCCTATCATTTTGGTGATAAAGATAAAACTAAAGGATAGTCAAACTTCCTCACACTCTCTTCCAAGGTGAGCAACTGAATTCAACACTGTATTGACTACAATAAAAACAAAGAGAAATGTCCATGATAATGATGCCAGTGTACGTTTCCTACATTCCTATCAATGGGAAACTATTCTAGAATTAATTGTTGGAGTTGATTGCATTGTATATTGCCTGACTACAAGGTCATCCTTACCATTCTCCAACTATTTAGAGCAAAAAACAAAAAAAATTTCAATGTATAAGCAAGGAAATCAGAGAAGCAATGACTTACAAGGAGAGATCCATGTATTTCACATAAATTCCAGCTATCAGTGGACCTATACCAAACGTGTTTTGGACAGAAAACTTATAGTCCAGACACCTTTGGTCATTCAGAGCCTAGAAATGAAATTGTTCACACCCAGTTCCTAGAATTAGAACTGCTACTCCTTTAATTGTTCATCCCTCACTTATAAAACCAGCAGTATGAACGGTTGCCTGCCTCCTTCACAAGGCAGTTATGAGAACTAGATCAATGCCACTGCAACGTTTTCCCCCTCCATTCCTCAGCTTGCAGTTTTGTGCTGCTTTACAGGGAAAACTTGAAAACAATTTAAATAGACCTATTCCGTCCACTCACATGCAGGAGCTGATTACCTTTCAAAAATAGTGTGACAAACTTCTGAACCCGATTCTTCCATCCTAGATGGGAAGCATCAACTCTCACATTGGCAAGTTTGTAGAGTCCATTCTCAAGAGTGTGGGAGGCTGATAGAAGGCAGTGCTTTCTGTGAATGCAGTAGAAGGGAAAGAAAGAAAAGAGCTTGTTAGTTGTGACCAACACTTTGGTTGGTGATTCATCAACTCATCTCCTTGCCCACCTCCCATTGTAGATGGTGAAAAAGGGAGATACTCCTTTTCCCAGCCACCCTTGCAGCTCAGAGAGGCCATGAGACCCACTTCTGCCCAAACAGATGCAAGTGGAGGGACTCCTGGGAAAGATTTTTGTTGCTGGATGAAAGGAGACAGACATGTGAGAGGAGCTTTCTCTTGCCATCTTGACAGACCCCCTACATCTGCACTCATACAAAGCCGTGGAAGGACTTGCTGTCCGTGAACCATTTGGTGACCAGGAAGCCTGAAACCTAAGGACAAAAACTAAACATGCCACAGATGTTGGAGTAGAAAGAAAGAACAAGCATGGGCCTCCCATGATTTTAAGTCACCAACCAATCCAGAAACACTTACCTCTAAATATCTTAGTAAGTTTATAATAAATGTCCTTTCTGAACAGATAGATTGTTCTACCCAGCTGTAGTATTCTGCATCTGAAAGAACACATACTGACTCAGATTAAGCACTGGGACCTACGAAATTATACAGGTTCTAAAAATATAACACAAAAGTAACTGAAAAACAATGCAACAATAACAGCCAAATCCATGAATAACCAGTCTCAAGCCACTTGTTAGTTCATGGAAATATTTACCTGGCAGAGTAAGAACCAGCTGGAACAATTCCAGGTTTACTCAGCCTCTGGGTCAATTTAGAATGAATGCCAGACTTTTCTGGGAGGAATTTCAAAACGCCCCCTTCATTGAGAAAGTGATTACTTACCTTACAGGCACAGCTATAAAGACCAAGGAAATCATGAGAATCATTCCTTATATTTATATAGCAAACATCTCTGGAGAGATTGATAATTTCATTTTGTTTTCAATAATTATTAATCTTTGCAATATCCTGGCAGGGAGGAGGAGGGATAAAGGATAATTACTACCATTTTAGGGAGGAAAAGAAACAAATAACATGAAATTAAGTGGTTACCTATGAACCATGGTCAAAATGTAGCCCCACTTGGAGACAGCCAGTAAGCCAGCAGAGGTTAGACTCCACTATCTTAAATCCCAGTCTAGCCTCTGTCCCTCAGGCGCTGTTTCCTGATGATGCAGCAGGTGATCCAAATGAGTCACTCAGTTCCTTGCACATCCCAGAAACGAGGCTAGGATACAGAGAGAACACAGATTACAAAGGCAAGTCAAACCAGCTCATTCAGAGCATTGTAATTAAGGCATCCTCATCATTTTTTGACTCCTAAACATCTGGAATAAAAATAACAAAAAAGGAGAAAAAAATATAAGGAAAGCACCAATACAAAGGAATACACAAGAATACTTAAAAGTCAGAGAGATTTTCAAATATCTACAAAGTACACAAAACTGGAATAACTAGGAGTAGCAGAGGGGGAAGAAATATTTTAGAAATATATTAAGTATTATTTGGGAGTTATCTGAAGTTCAGTCCGAATTTTTTTCTTTTTTCTTTCTTTTTTTTTTGCTGAGTAAGATTAACCCTGAGCTTACATCTGTGCCAATCTTTCCTGTATTTTATATGTGGGGCACCACCACAGCATGGCTGACGAGTGGTGTAGGTCAACACCTGGGATCCAAACCTGTGAACCCAGACCGCCAAAGCGGAGTGTGCCGAACTCAACCACCAGGTCACAGGGCTGGCCCAGCATTTTATTTTCATTTGTTAATAAGGCATGCTACAACTCCTTCTGGATGATGTGAGGTGGCTTGAAATAAAGTCTACATAAACCATAGGGCCTTTAGAATATAAATAATACTGCCTCAGTGCAAACACCTGCCCTACCACATCCTGGCTGTGTGATTTAACTCTCACTGCCTCAAGCTGACTGATCAAACTTGCTGTGGGAGCAGTAACAGCACCAACTGCAAAGCGTTCTTACCTGACTTAAGTGTTAATTTATCTGAGGGAGCTCAGAGCACACCAAACAGGATAAATGCCAAAAAACTATACCTAGGCCTATCATTTTTAAATTACAGATAAAGAAAAAATCCTGAAAGAAACCAGAGGGGAAAAAATACCTTAACTGTAGAGGAACAAAGATAAAAATCACATCTGACATCTCAGAAACCATGCAAGCAAGAAGAGACCGGAGGGAAATATTTAAAGTTTGAGAGAAAAACCCCACCAGCCTAGAATTCTGTACCCTTCAAAATTATCCTTCAAAAGTGAAGAAGAAATAAAGACTTTCTCAGACAAACAAACATTGAGGGAATTTGCTACTAGCAAACCAGCCTTGAAAGAAATGTTAAAAGAAGTTCTTTAGAAAGAAGGAAAATCATATAGGTTACCAGAAACTCAGAGCTACATAAAGAAAGGAAGAGCATCAAAGAAGGAATAAGTGGAGGTAAAATAAAAACTTTCTTAAATGACCTAACAGATAACAGTTTGTTCAAAATAATAATAGCCACAATGTATTCAATTAGGTAGGCTTATGTATATACCTTATATGTATGCTTATATATATTATATATACGCCTATGTATGCTTATATATAAGTACAATGAATAACAACGATGATCCGAGGGATGGGAGGAAGGAGTGAAGATCATTTTGTTATTATAATGTACTCACACTATCTATGAAACAATACAGTGTTATTTAAATGTGGACTTGGGTTAGTTGTAAGAGTATATTGCAAACTCTTGGGCAACCACTAAAAAAAGTTTGATTTGCTACAAATGGAGAAAAAATGGAATCTATAAAACATTCAGTTAAAACTACAAAAGGCAGAAAAAGAGTGGACAATAAAACAGGAACAAATACAAGGGTAACAATTAGAAAAGAATAACAAACATGGTAGATATTAATCCAACTATATCAATAATCACTTTGAAAGTCAATGGTCTAAATACCCCAATTAAAAGACAGAGATTGTCAGAGTGAATCAAAAAACAAGACCCAACTATATATTGTCTATGAGTAACCCACTTTAAATTTAAAGATATTATAGATTAAAAATAAATGGATGAAGAGTTAATTTGTCTGAAGCTTCTAGAACAGTACTTTACCCAGAGTAAATACTATGTAATTCTTTATTATTATTAGAAGAATTCGATAATATAATTAACAGGTGTTTTTAAAAAATATATTCACATATATATTTAATATAAACGTTTGGAAGATTTAAAGAATTGATCATATCTTAAAACATTAAGAACATCTCAGCAGATTCTAAAAATTACACAATATAAAATTCTCATTCTCTGGCTGCAGTGCAGTAAGAAATCAATAAATTTTTTTAATTGGTAACATTTAAACAGCCCTTCCGGACCACCACTAAACAAGATATCTTGTTTTACGGGGATGGGGAGTTGGTTGATTATTGGTGGTGGTGTTTTTCCTGACATGGATACATGAGAAATTTCCCTCTTTTCTTTTTTAAGCCAGAAAGTTGGTCTTAAAGACCTTGAGTTCTGATTACCTTGCCTAGAGAAGGGATAACTTTGATTTGTGAGATGCGTTAGGGAAATGAGTTTTGCTCTGAGACTAAGGGAAGAATGTGGTCCTTCCTGGGGAGATCGCTAGATTCCGTGAGACCGAGGGTCGGAGGCTTTTGCAGGTGGAGGGCTTGGTTGCAGGCTGGCTCGTTGGCCCCAAGTCAAACACAGAGCACCATGGGTTTTGGAGTTTCAGCCAAGATCTGCAAGGCCAAATTTGATGTTGAGGGTATGGAACCATCAGATATTGCCTTCTAGTAAAATATTGTTAGAGTCTTCTATTGTTACTTAACAAACTATACCAGAACTTTAAATTGTTGTTGACTTAAGACAGAAACCATTTTAGTATATCTCATGATTTTGTGGGTCTGGAATTTGGGTAGGGGTCAGCTGGGTGATTCTTCTGTTCTATGTGAGTCTGGCAAAGATGACTCTGGTATTCAGCTGGCAGATGGACCAGCCTGGAGGGGCCCTGGATGCCTTCATGCACACGTGCCTGGTCAAGGATGGCTGAAGAACCAGCGTAGCTGGGTCTGTTGAGTGGAGCACCGCGTGTGACCTCTCAGCACGGCAATGTCAGTGTAACCAGACATTGGACCTGATGGCTCAGGACTCCAGGAGTGAACAAGGCAGAGCAGCCTGGTCTTTTATAATCTAGGCCCAGATGTCACCTAGTGTCACTTCTACTGTCTGCTGGTTGAAGCAGTCACAAGCCAGCCCAGATAAAAGGGAAGGGCACATAACCCCCACCTCCGAATAGTGGGAGTGCCAAAAACTTTGCAGCCATGATTTTAAACCACCACAACTCTACAGACGTGGGCTTAGACGCCTGGGAGCACCCAATGGACTGAAAATCAGGGGCCTTTGCTCGATTTCATGGATCTCAGAAGCCACCAAAATTCATACATAATATGCGTAATGGAAGAGAAGCCAGAAAGAGGCTGACTGTTGGTTTAACAGTCACACTAAGAAAATAACTATCAATTCTTATTTTACTAAAGTTTTACAATTTTTATACATTTAAAACAAATTTATTCATGTTTAAAGTAAAATAGTTCCACAAAACTTAAATAAAGTATCTCTTCCCCACTGTATTAGTTTTCTATTGGTTGCTGTAACAAATATCACAAACTTCATGGCTTCAAACAACGCAAATTTGTTATCTTACAGTTGTGTAGGTCACAGTGTGGCACAGGTCTGCTTGAGCTAAAACCTTTGCGTCCACAGGGCTGAATTCCTCTCTGGAGGCTCCCCAGAGCCTCCGCTCATTCAGGTTGTCGACAGAATTTAGTTCCTTGAGGTTGTAGAACTGAGGTCCCTGTTTCTTTGATGAGGGTTGTTCCCAACTTCTAAAGGCCACCTACATTCCTGGGGTCATGGCCCTGTCCCTTCACCTTCCAGCCAGTGTCAGGCACCTCTCCTGCCTGACATCTCTCTTGCCTCTACTGTGGTCACCTCTCCTCTCTCTCTCTCCTCCTCTGACTTCAGCCAGGACCAGTTATCTGTTGTCAAAGATTCCTGTGATTAAATTGCCCACTTAGATAATCCAGGATAATCTCCCAGTCTCAAAATCCTTAATTAAATTACATCTGCAAAGTCCCTTTTGCCATGTTACTCAGAATTTCATATGTTCAGGGGATGAGGACATGGGCATCTTTGGAGAATCTTCCAACCGCACACACTACTCGCTGTCCCAGTTCCAAAGTCTTTTTTTGCTCCGTTATCAGTGTATACTACTATTTCTGGATTTTCTTGTTTAATTTAAGAATTAACATTGAGATAAAGATAATGATCTAACTCTTTTATGTGCCCACATATTCACACACATACACATCCCTCCTTCCCCCATTATCCCAATAGAGTTATATCACAATTTTTGGTTAAATCATTATCCAAGTGTTTATGTCAATATTAGCAAGTAAATACGTTTATAACTAAAATAAATACTATGCTATGATTATTTCTTCTTTCTTGTATAAATGCAGTTAATATTTGTCACCTTTCTTTCACTCACTTAATTTTCTATATATCAATCATCTTTGAAGTTTTTATTAGAATTGGAAATCATTTCTCAGTACATTTTAACACAGCAGATAATCTATCAATTTTTTCTCTTTTCCGGAAAACAACCCTCCTTGGCCTTCTGCCCTTTTATTGGAACGTGGATTAATTGCTCTCTAATCTTGAGCTGGAGATATTCTTTTAGTATCACTTCCATGATTCCCTTCACATTTCTCCTAGGTTGAGGATCACCTGTCTCTTGGTCTACTCCCTCATTTTGTTGGAGCACATGCTCCAGAAGCTCACTGAGAAAAGGTGCACGATTTTTTTTTTCTTTAGCTTGCATGTTTTAAAATGTTTTTATTCCCCTCTCACATTCGTTTAATGCTTAAGCTCTGTATAGTATGCTGGGTTGGAAATCTTCTTCCCCTGTCTCCAAAACGATGTTGAGATTTGATTGAGGGTGGTGTGGAGAGCGGTCTATATGGCATCTTGTAGCAATGGAGTAGCAGGGAAAGATAATTGTGAAGGGGGAGTTAACCAGAACGACACCTCCACCACAAGCATGCTCTCAAGCAGACCACTTTTAGAAAAGAGTAGACATGGTACGTGAGGATTTGGTAAATGATTCCCTAAAACTATCCATGCCTGCGTAGTTTTAGAATAGTTTTCATGTACTTTACCTCTAGACTTTCACATACTTAACCCAACCTGAAGACTGCTCTTCTAAAGCAGCAACTCTTCTCGGAAGTGTGGGACCCAAGGGTTAGAGAGACATACAGTCTCTGGCTTTCTCATTCTCTCCTTTTTTACTTATCATCCCTCAGGACCAGAAACAAAAAGCTCTAGCTATTTCTTTCTTCTGTATCACATCCTCCTCTGACCCTAGAGACAGCGGTAAAGGTGGTTCAATAGCCTCTTTGTGATTCTCATGTTCAATAACCTAAATTTCTCTAGAGTCTAGAACATTCAAAGATAATCATCAATGATGATTATTTTCCTTTTTAAATTTGGAGGAAAGGAAAGACTTCAACGATTTTCTAATCATCCTTATCTTTATTGTGAACAATTTTGGCATATGGACATGCTAATGAAAATTATTATTAATTTTAGTAAAATTTTAGAGAAAGTCATCAAGTCCTAGACACTGGATATTATGGCAATGTTATAACCCTACTTTCCAAGTTTTCATAATCTCTTTGTGGAGACCAGACAGTTATACAGTGAAGAGTTAAGCAGTCTGTGATTAATTGCTAAAATGAGAGCTATAAACATATCGTATCTTATTCAGTATCACAGAAAACCTAGGCTATTAGGAAATTTGCTCCAGAACTTTATCTTGTAATCTATTTAGTTGAAAAATAAAACTTACTAAACTGTAAGTTGGTGAGGAATGCAGTTATAAATTCATACTAAAATTCAAACAGATTACCTTAATATATATTCAACCTCTGGGTCAAAGTATATTCATTTCTACCACAAGCTCGGAAACAAACATTATGGTATTAAAATTGAATTTTTACCCTAGGGCTGTAACAAGGAAATGAAAACTGAAAAAAAAAGTACATTTATTTCTTTTACCCAGAGTTTTACTAAGAGTTTACAGTTATTTGAACATTTAGGCCTCTTGCATTTTAACTTCCTCTGAGAACAATAGAAATAGATTCCCACCCTGCTTCAGCCTTCTCACCCAGTTCCTATAGAGAAAGCCTTTCAACTGAAACAGTTTAACGACCAGGTTAAAATCCAAGATTCTATCAGTTAATGATGAAGGTTCAAGATTTAGTAGGATTTAAATGTTACATATTTAATGCATTAGATGAACTCTTGAATGCCCTTGAGCTAATAGCTCATATTAATTAAATTATTAATTTAGTGAAATGCAGAATTCACATTTAATCTTCCAATCACACAGCACATGTAGATAGTTTGAGAAGCCACAAATGACTAGAAGCAAGATAAACGTGTAAGTATTTCAATATACAAAGCAGAAAGGAAAAAAATTAATATCTGGTTCCAATTGTTCTAAAAACTCAAATTCAGATTTCCCTTTCTGGTTGGCATTTGCCGAATTTCTGGATTCCACCAATTGTCTTTAAATTCTAAACAGTGAAAAACTATTTCCTCAGAAGTAATAAGGAAAAAAACATAGAAAAGTAAATCACTTTTTAAAGCAATCAAAACCAATCGTCAACCATCATCGAAGGCATGAATATAAATCTCTACATATCACGCCTTAGCGGCACTTCCCAACTGAAGGCTCCAAAAATGACGTGGTTTCTAACAAGTGAATTACATTCGTATTTTTCCCATAATCAAAGGATATAGATCAAAGTTTGGTTTCACAATCTTGTTGGTTCCTGAAGAAGCACTCTCATGCAAAAATGAGGCCATTGTCTCGGTAAACCAAGAGCTCAGCTCGGAAAGTGATCAAAGCCATGAAAAAATCATTTTGCAAATTATTTAGGGACACGCGAGCATATTTTATTGAAAGCCCCAAGGTCACAGCAGAGAAAATTACTGGTGTATATTTTCACCTCGTCCTTGGTGTATTTTTTCCTTTAAAATGGCTTCGTTTGGAGATCCATCAGGAAAGCGGTGCTGTACACAAGGAAGGAAAGTCGTTGTAGATTTTAACCTTTAACGGAATAGTTTCAGCAACTTAAATTTCCTTTTACCTCTAATCTACTCATATGCCAAGACCGAAGGAAATATTTTAGTGTTGAATCTCTACCCCAAAAAATCAGTTCTTGTTTTTGAAAAGGGTATCTTGGTAGATACTGGAACATCACGCATAAGTGCAATACAGAATTAGTAAAAATGCTATTTGTGGAAAGAAAAAAAGGCTGGCCTAAGGTCGGAAGACTCCTGGGATGGGGGTGGCAAGAGCAGAGTAAGAGCAAATTAATGACAGGATGTTTTCAATCCAGAGTAGATTCAGCCACTGACAATGAAAGGGAAGAAAAGTCCTCTTGTTTATGGATGGGGTCTTTCTAGGATTTTTAAACAACCCAAATACAGTTATAGGGTCCTCACACCATGAGAAGTATCATTACAAAAATGGGAAAAAAATTTAAGTTCTGTCCATTAGGCAATTCTAAGTTTTTAACCTTGTTATAATAAAAGTTATCCTTTTAAATAGTTCAGTAAGACAAAGACTTCCTTATTTTCATAAACGGGTCAGAAGGTACAGGTAATACCTGATACGGTTCTATAGAGTAAATGCTCTGGGCACAGCAGAATCTTTATACCACTGCAGACAACATTTTTAGGGGAAAAAAATGAAAATAGGAAATGTAGATGATGTAGAAAATTTTATGCCAAAAGAATCTTGTATCCACTCGGCAATTCGTATATCTGAAAATTATTAGCTATTGAAGATTGTTAATCCTAGTTATTCTTTTTTTTCCTTCTTCTTCTTCTCCCCAAATCTCCCCAGTACATAGCTGTATCTTCTAGCTGTAGATCCCGCTGGTTGTGGCAACTGGGACACCGCCTCAGCATGGCCTGATGAGCGGTGCCATGTCAGCGCCAGGATCTGAAGTGGCGAAACCCTGGGCCGTGCAAACAGAGCACAAACTTAACCCCTCGGCCACGGGGCTGGCCCCCGAGTTATTCTTAATTAAGATACTTTCGAATTTTTAAAAATGTTTTGGTTTAGGCAATATTTATTAAAATTAAAACGTAGTAAAACCAGTAGTAAAATTCAGATAACCTCCTCTCTCTCTGCTCCTCATCTTAATGCTCCTTAAAAATCATTGAAGTTTTTAATTAAGAATTCTGAATAGTGTTTTCCTTTTTCTTCTCACTTTATATCATCCTTTGGCCCAAACAATTAGAAAAGGCTTTATTCTGATACAATTTTTACATTTTCTCTCATCTCTGTCAAATCTCGGGGTGCATCAATTGATATAATCAACAAGTCAATAAATGGTAGTTGGAGAAAACTGTAAGGAAACAATTTCTGACCAGAGGTGGGATCTCTCAGAGTGAGCAGAGAAAGGGAACTTTTCAATCAATGAATTTTAATCAGTCATTAATGGATCCATAATTAGCGAGTTTAAAAAGAAATCATGTAGCACAAGATTTCAAGTGTTTTCACCTAATTTTCCAAGAAATGGTCAACACCAGTACACTGTCCCCCATGTCTGCATTCCACTTTATTACCTGATAGGGATGAGTTGGTCAGATAATTTCATTATTCTACAATTAAATCTAATTAAGCCTATAGTAGGTAACCTTACTTAGTTACCTCAGGAAAAAGAATGTGAAAGATCTGCCACAATATTTAAATATGCCTCTTATAATGTGATCATATTTAATATAAAACTACTAGTGGGAAAGTGCCCACATTTTTATACATATTTAAAATTTTTTACTTTATTAGCACATTTTCTTTATACATTAACATATCTACCTTGAATGAAAGTTTCAGATACCACCTTCCCCACTATGAGTAGGAAGGGAGCAGGTCTTGTTGGAACAGACTCTTGTTTCCTGACCACAGGAGTAGCCATATGACCAGCTGGACCCATCTGAGAACTCCATTATTCTGGCCACAGTGACTGGGTCAAGAATAAACATGTGATCCAGTTTAAGCAATTTGGAGTCTTGGTTAGGATCTCTGCTGGAACTTAGAGGAAAGAAACTCCTTTTCTCCGCTGATTTCAAAACTCTAACAATGTGTTCCCAGGGCTGCCAGCAGCTAGATCCCTTGCCACATGGAAAAACTTGAAAATGAAGCTGACATCCAGAGACTACAAGTGAAAGAGAGGGTCAGGACAGCATGGAATTCCTGGTTTAAGTCCTGAGACCCACTCACCAAACCATAAAATTATAACCTATGATTTGCAGAAATAAGGGCATTCTCTCCTGGAAGATCAAATAAACTACATTCTGTTCCCTGATAATCACCACTCCCCCAAGATCAGACTGGGTCTCATCGAACCCTATCTTTTCTTGACACTCCTCTCACTTATAATTACTTTCACTCTCCTGGCACATATTAGGAGCTCAATAAATACTGAGTGAATGAATTGATGAATGGATGACTTCATTAACACTGAACCATACCATACTGTTAACAAAGGTGAATTATTTAGTAAAAATAGGAACACAATAACTCAGAGCTGACACTGAGACATGTCTTTAAATGGCTCTGCAAGCATATAATCTTTTCTGGATACTATATTCAACTTAAGTATACACCACCTAAAGAAAGTAAGGGTCCCATGGAGAAAGGACTCTAGGGCTACACAAATGGGGCAAGGAACTTTGGGTTAAAAACCTGGAGAAATGGGTTTCCCAGCTACCAGCTGAGATCTGAGCCACCCCAACTATTATAGACTAACTGTTTGTGTCTCCCTAAAATTCATACATTGAAGTCTTAACCCCTACTGTGATGGTATTTAGAGATGGGTAAGTAGGTTTAGATGAGTTAATGAGGGTGGGGCTCCCATAACCGGATTAGTATCCTTACAAGAAAAGACACCAGAGAGCTTGCTTCCTCTCTCTCTCCACATGCACACATGGAAGAAGGGCCATGTAAGGACACAGCAAGAAGGTGGGCATCAGCATTCAAGGAGAGAGGCCTCACCAGACATGGACCTTGCTGGCAACCTTGATCTTGGACTTCTAGTCTCCAGAACTGTGAGAAATAAATTCCTACTGTTTAAGCCACCCAGCCTGTGGTATTTTGTTATAGCAGCCCAAGCTGACTAACACAGATTTCCCTACTAGGATGCAGTCTTGTGTCTTGGAGTCAGCCCCGTTACAGAATGTGACGACTAATCTCAGCTCCCCACAGAAGACAACTTTATTTGAGGCAAGTTCTACTGTGTTTTTTGAAGCTATACAAAGCATAATAAAATTTACCTCTCACAAAGGGGCTACCATTTGGTCACTCTGAATTTTATTTTGCCTGCTATTTGTTAGGTTTTTTTTCCTTGCTCTGAGCTTCAGTGATTGACTATTGAATAGAATAAACACGTATTGAACACCTTTTACGTATTGGCCTCATTCTAGATCAGGGGATATGAACTGAACAAAATGCCTGTCCTCATAGAGTTTACAATCTAGTGGGGGGATGAGGGAGCAGGGTGATAGACAGACAATAAACATGTAAACAAATCAACATGCAGTATATCAGACGGTGACTTCCAGTTCTGGCCATGACAAACCATCTTGTATCTGATTAACCGTTTCACCAAAAACAGCTATGTGGAAAACAGGAAGAAGGCACTGGAGAGCAACCAATTTTGGCAGACTACAATGCTCAGGACAGGAGAACACAGGAAGTGAGGTCCACATGTACCTGGCATTTCCCCGAGCACATTTTCCAAAATGCAGCACATAGGAAGTGTCCAAGCTACAGGTAGCAGTCTTATCAGGTAAAGAGACAACAGTCAGTATTTGGAGCTTTCAAAGTATTTTGGACTTCAGAGGCAAAACCAAAGGAAGGAAGGTGTCACAGGGCAAAAGACCAAAGATCTTCACACAAATTCCCCTTAAGTCACTGTCTGACTCTAAAAGTTTTCATGCATGGGGCAAACTTTCATAAAGAAGAAGAAGAAAAAAAGGGCCCTGGAAAAACCTGCAGCAGGGTGGCTAGAGAGCCAAACAGAGACTTTAGCAGCTGAGAAATTCTGGGGACACAGAGGTTGTAGTTCAGGTAGAGTGGTCTTGGCGAACACTGAAGCTGGAAACTGAGACCCCAGAGTGGCTGTACCCCAGGAGCAATGACTATGTTATAAGAGTAAAAGAAAAATATTATATAGAGCAGACTTAACAGTGCTCACAATGAAGTTTCAAAAGAATCAAGATGATCTACCCATTTTCTAGCTGACTTTCCAGAAGAAAACAACCCTCTTTGGAGGAGGGTAATAACAACCTAGAGTTTCTAAAACTTTACATCTACAGTATTTAGCGTCCAATCAAAAATCATCAGTAATGCTTCAAAAAAAAAAAAAAGTGTCAAAGGACCCCAAACTAGGCAAAAACAGACAATAGAAATGGACCCAGATGGAAAATCTCAGCTAAAAAATGGAAACTACCAAAGAGAACAAAACGGAAACTCTCTAGAATCAAAGAGTACAATATGTGAAATTAAAAATTTATTAGATAAGCTTAACCACAAACTGGAGACTGCAGATGGGAGGACTAACTAACTCGAAGCCAGATCAATAGAAATTATGCAATCTGAAGAGCTGAGACAAAGATGGTTGAAAAAATAAAGAGGCTCAATGAAATTTAAGACAATATCAAACACTCTAACACATATGAAATTGGAATCCTACAGGGAGAGGAGAGCATGAAAGCATTAGATAAAGTATTTAAAGAAATAATAACCAAAAATTCCCTAAAGTTGGTGGAAAACATGACTTATAGATCCAAGAAGCACAATAAATCCCAAGCAGGATAAATACAAAGAGACCCACATGTCAGCATATTTTAATCAGAGATTACCGAAAAATAAAGATATAGAGAAAAATTAAAATATAAAATAATAAAGAGAAAGAGAAAAATCTTACAATCTGCTGGGGGTGAGAGGATTACACATAATTTACAGAGGAACAGTAATACAAATGACAGCTTATTTCCCATCAGCAACAACACGATCCAGAAAACAATGAAATGATTTTTTTTTTTTTTTTTTGCTTGAGGAAGATTATCCCTGAGCTAACCTCTGTGCCAATCTTCTTCCACTTTATATGTGGGTTGCCGCCACAGCATGGCTGATGAATGATGTAGGTCCATGCCTGGGATCTGAACCTGCCAACCAGGGCCGCCAAAGCAGAGCTCACCAAACTTAACCACTATGCCATGGGTCAGCCCTATGAAATGATATTTTTAAAGTGCTTAAAAGAGGAAAAGAAAAAGTCAGCCCAGAATTCTATATCGAGTGAAAATATCTTTCAAAAAAAAGGGTCAAATAAAAACATTTTGGTTAAACAAAAGGAGAGGGAATTTATTGTCCTCAGCTTTGCACGACGAGAAACATTAAAATGTATTTTAAATAGGATTCAACTACTTTCATTTTCACGTAATTGTCCTAATTCTCTAAACTTTTCAGGCTAATCATATGTTCATATAATCATAGGGTTTAGGACAACTATTCTAAGTTTATAACAAAAATATTTCTTCTTTAATGATACTGAGCTGGGTATAAGATAAATGGTCATTTCCCAGAACAGAAGAAGGGAGGGGAATTTCGCTTAGATTTATCGTAGCAACCACCATATGAGCATAGGTGGTTCGTTTTTCTATCTGTTGAGGTGCAGACAGAGAAGCTAAAACACAGAGCTCTGGAAGTACAGCTAGAACTGCTTCCAGAAGGAAGTACTTGTTCAGGGTGCACTTAATACAAAATGAAAGGAGGTGGAAGAGAATAGGCTGCACATGGGCACGGGAACCCAAGAGAAGAGGGGGAGTCTTTTGTCTGCTATAATGCATAAAACCATGGCTCTTAGGAAAACAGGGCACGATGAATGTCTCAGGCAATCTGATCACGAGCAAAAAGCAGAATTAACACTTTCTTATGCACCAAACATGTGGAAAACTCCTCTGAAGAGTCACGATTCAACTCCACCAAATCTCGTTCCTCTATTAGTGGATCAGGCAGTTTTAAGTGAACCTTTACAAGGCCATACAAGGGAAAGCAACAGACGATGAAGCCCATCAGATCCACCACCACTCACCCTCCACAAATGGTTGCTGTCATTGCTTAGATAGAATATCTCTTGTTTAAGCTACAGAGTAGTCCCCTGGAAGTCATCTGCTTATCCTAAAGTTCTTTCCCCTGACAATCACAGAAATAAATACTCCAAATAACAGAAAACCCTGAATTAGAGGAAATATATCAGATTGGATGAGAACATGGATTTTGGAACCAGACTGCCCGAGTTTGTACCCTGGTTCTGTCACTTACTTTTTTTGTGATCTTGGAGAGGTTAACCTCCGTGCCTCGGTTTACTTTTTTATGACAATAAGGTGCTTGCCTTGCACAGGGCTGTTCTGAGGATGTGAAATACACGTTAGCTACTAGCAGTATATATATTAGCACAATTCATTGGCTATTATTATTAAGGGATGATGTAAAACCCAGCTCTCTAGTTTCATCTGTTGATTCCACTAACTAAATTCCAGAAGAACCCATCTATTGCAGAGCAATGGATTCTTCTGTGTTTAAAGATACACATCTATTGGTTTTCTAGACAATTGTCACACCCAACTGCCACTATTAGGCTGGTAATTCTCTGGGCCCCAAAGTGCTCACCATTTGCAGGAAAACAAGATTGTCAAGGACTACAATGAGGAGAGACAAATGGGCTGTAACAAAGGCATTAGGTGAACAGGTGGCCTCAGAGTGACAGTTCTCAATAGAGAGGGTCAGAGATGCCACCTCATAAAACTGTTGGGAATGGCGCAGGGCCAGAGGGCAGACTGGATAAGGCAAGAGAGGTTCTCTTTAGTGGGATTCTAGGATGAAATCCCATATATTTAAGAGAAAATTTTATAAATTCACGTGTGACGTAGGCTGATGTTACCAAGTCCTAGTGACTATTAGACCCGCAGAACCAAGTTAGAGACCAGAAAATGTCAGCCTCCTACAAAAGATCTGTGCTTTACTAGAACTTTCTTGGTGCGGGGAAATGTGTCTCATGATCAAAAAGTAAATTTCCTTTTCAATTCAAAATTTACTCTTACTTGCAAGCCAGTTACCAAGAACAGGATTTGACAACCCAAAATGACCTCTAGGCAAGGCCACTGGCCCTGTTCACAAACCCAATAAAAATAATCTCTACTCTGGCCAGCCTCTCCTCAGCTTTTACACTCTGAGAGAGCTTTTCCCAAGAGGACCCTCCTCTGACTCTTCTAGATGAGGTGGCGGGCTGCCTGGTATTAAGTAGGGAAAAGGCAGCCAATGACAAAAGTAACTCCAGGAGTCTAGCTCGAAGTCAGCTGTGCTCAGAAATGCACGCTCACTACTACTGGGTTCTTCGCCAGGTCACGGGTCAGGGACTCTCCTCTGGAGACGAGGTGTGGGAGGAAGGGGACAGACAGGAGTCAGGGAACAAAGTGGCTGGTGAAAAACATCCATCGGCAAGACAAGTAATGAAAAAAGAGGAGGAAGAAAACGAGTCAACATTTTAAAAAATATTTCAGAAAGTTAGAAAACCCTTAACAGTGGAAATTGGAATATGAAAAAGCTGAAAGAATTAAAGTTGTTTTTTTCTAAATAATGAAGTTTAAATGAAGTTAAAGATTTGAAAGGAAAAAAAACTAGACTGGGGGTTAAAATAGCAGACAGTAAGAACCAAATGCAAGTGAAATAAAGGTTAAAATATTTTTTTATTGAGATGGTTGAAAGCCTAGTATAAAGTATAAGTAAAACCTGCGAGTTAAAAAAATTGGGAGTCAAAGAAATTGCCTATGGTCAGCCTAATGATAAATTACGGAAGTTCTGAGGTCGACCCCATGTTCTCAATAAATTATCTCCTATTGTGGCGGCAAGTCTTTAACCTGATTCAGAGCGTGTGTTTGTGTGTGTGCGTGTGTGTGTACTGAGGCCTCTCCCTCCTCAGGGCGGGGCTTTCCCAGCCACAGGCACCTACAGGGAATCCAGCCCAGCCTTGACGCACTCCCTTCCGCTCCATCTTCTGAATGAATGACCCTCGGGAAGGGTTAGATGAGACTAAAAAGCTGTTTATCCGGCTATGGTCTAAGTTTGTAAAGTCTAGCCTTTTACACAATTCCTGAGGCGTGACCATTCTCGTCCCAATTTCATATTTCATTAGCACCACCATCAGCAGATTATGTAAGATATTAAAGTCAATGCTGTCAAATGATACCAGATCTGCAAAATGGGGTTAGAACATCACATTATCTGGATTCTATGAAAGCCAAAATTTGTGATACATTCTGAATAAGGTCGTTTAAAAATTTATCTTTGAATTAGCTAGGATAAAAAAAAGGCCTGTTAAAAATAAAACAAAATTTTAAACGTTTAACCCAATGTGGTGTTTAAGAACTTCAAAAGCATATAATTAAATTCAGTGGATATGAGAAATCATTCTTACCTATGAAAGGATTTCAACATGACTTCTACACAATGCACTTTGATAAGCTGGTTCAATTTCTATGAAACACTATTAAGCGACATATTTTTAAAAATGTCTCAACCCACACATTTTATCACTCAGCCTAACCTTCTTTTAGTAAGGTTTTAATTAGTGTTAATTTTAATTAGTCTTTGTTTAGTAAATGTTCTGCCAACTCACTCCAGCCTTTATGTTGAAGGCTTTAGGATATTAGCAACATTGGCTGATTCCCAATCTGTTTCATGTCTCCCACGAGTGACACAATTTCACTTTTCCTTTTTTACTAAAATTTGCTGGGCCCTACCATCTAGTCTCTGCCCAGTTTATGACACATTCAGAAATTATCTAGTTAATCTCATGCTAATTAAAACTACTCTGCAGCTGGGTATTTTTTTTATTTTAAAGATTGGTACCTGAGCTAACAACTGTTGCAAATCTTTTTTCTTTCTGCTTTTTCTCCCCAAATCCCCCCAGTATACAGTTGTGTATTTTAGTTGTGGGTCCTTCTAGGTGTAGTACATGGGACACCGCCTCAACATGGCCTGATGAGTTGTGCCATGTCCGCGCGCAGCGACATGATTTAGATCTAAACCAGCGAAACCCTGGGCCGCCGCAGCGGAGCACGTGAACTTAACCACTCGGCCACGGGCGGCCCCCGAAGCTGGCTATTAAACAGACTACAAGGCAGATCTTGTGAACGAAAGTTTTATTTACACACCGTATCTAGAAGCAGATACATAAATTCTTATACAATTAATTTCCAAAAATGTGCAAGAAATTACTGTAATTTGTTTACAAACCGAAACACATATTAAAATCAAAGGACTTTGGATAATTCATTCTGTGGTGTTCTCAGTACAAATGGTACACACCTGATTTGAAACATACAGAAAAAGTGTAAACTACAGCAATTTGGATTGCAAGTATTAATTTCATGGCACTCCAACGACTATAAAATGTCATTAACCGAACATGTATACTTAATACAAAATTCTGTAAGAATTTTTCATCATCTCTGGATGTAGAGTTTGGATCACTTTTCAGAAACAGCAACTACACATTCGCCACATTATATCTGATTAATAAAAAGGATGTTTATAAAAAACTTTCTTTACAGGATTAAAAAAGTATTAAAAGAAACCAGATTTGTGATTACTAGCGTACCAATACTTCATTTTAGAATTTTAAAGTTTGTATGGAACTGGCGATTGTTCCTTATTAGAGTTTTCAACAAAACTTGTCTATTGCTGGTAGTGTGATTTCATTTTCAAATTAAGACCTCACATCCAATGAAAAGCCATTAAGTTTTAAAATATTATTTTGAATCATTCATAAAGCAATTATCTCTCATATACAATGTGAAATGTACAATGATTAAAACTGGCATTTCTGAAAGCATTGTTAAGATATTTAGACCTGTAGCACTAGCAGAGACATTATATATAACCTATTTAAGATTTTAGTAACTTTTATCCTGTTTCAATAATACTGGCTCAGAAATTATAATGTATACTTTGTTTTATTTCCTAAACGCCAACGATTTAGCCTTTGGCACATGATTTTCTTCAACAGCAAGATGGCTGCCCTGTGTAGCTGGTTTCCTTAAAAACTATTTTTAGTTCTATGATCATTTCCTGTGATATAATATTTTTGACCTTCGAAATTTTCAGATTATTGCACCAAGCAGAAAGAGAACAGTTTTCCTTTGAAAGAGAAAGAGTGACACATTTTTCAAGTACTTTCTATGCTTTATTATTTATAAAAATGCATAATAGTGTCCTAGTAAGCCTGAAAATAGCTTCTGGCTTCCATCATGTTTTGTGATGAAATATTTGATAAAATCAACTCTGATTCATTTATTATGGCAAAAGGATACAGTTTTCCTGTTTTTCTTGCCTTGAGCTCAGATTTTTAGAAGCACATATTTAAAACTCACTTACAGATTATGTCCATGTCATCTAAGCCACTATTCAATAGAATTCAGAAATTTACCCAAATTGTACCTAGACCAAACTACAGGATGAAGATTTTCTCTCTTTTCCCCTTTCCATTTTCACCCAGACTGTTGTAGTCTCCTATAAGGCCAATCTTCCACATTACGTTGTGTTGCCTATGCCAAATGGAGCTCTCTACAAA
Source organism: Equus quagga (assembly GCF_021613505.1). Lineage (NCBI taxonomy): Eukaryota > Metazoa > Chordata > Mammalia > Perissodactyla > Equidae > Equus > Equus quagga. The sequence goes on from NC_060275.1 coordinate 8,340,408, forward strand.
AAAGCAGGAAATACTACAATACTGCTCACTTTGTTTGTAAATAATTTCTTGGCAAATACTTTTACTTTTACCATATGCTATCAGACCTTAGCAATTTCAAATTGAATTAGAATAGGGCATTTTACTTTTAAAGTATTTTATATTACGAATATACAAAAGCACATAAAATTGGCTGAATTAGAACAGTATCAAGACTTGCCCCTCCATAAAAACAGAAAATACAATTTTAAAAACACTTAGATGAAAATCAGAATAACCTTAACTTGAAACTAAATGGCTAGATCTTAAACACATGGTATCATGGGGAAAACGTGGGGAACAGGCTATAGCGACATGGTAAGACGGGATTCAGGGCAGTCCAAAGACCTCTGTGCACCATGACCTCACAAAGAGTACATGTAAATGCTTCTAGAAACACGGAGAAGCCACTTCAACATTTATTATTAATACACAGTGACTCTGTGACGACACCTGCCATCTAATATAGATGCACAGGGACTTTTAACTCACCCTAGATATATTTTAAATTGTTTAAAAATAAATAGTTTTGCAAAAAAATAGTTTAAATGTCTTGCATTACTTTGATAAGTTTACAACTCTGTAATAGTTCTTAATCCAAATAGCTTATAGTGAATACTTAAATTATATTATTACAGTATACTCCATATGCCATCTTAGTAGGTGAAAACATATCAGAAAATGAAAGAGGAGTCTTTGTGACAAGGTACAATCAACATCCCACCAAAATTAAGTACCTTTCCCCCTTTAAGTCAAAATACCATAACATGATATGGCATTGTGCCTTTTCTTGGTAATTCTCAGTTCTGACCCTAAAAAAAACAGAGAAAAACACGGGAACACTGATATGTCTGAATGTAACTAATTTTGACCTAAGACCTTACTCTTGTTTTTAAATGGAGGTAAGAGATAGGAAAACTGAGCTGCAAAGGAAGAAATGTCTTAAATTACCTCTTTCATCTGTGATGGAAACATTTCCCTTTAAAGTTGTGTAGCTGGAAACATTTTCTGGTTGGGGTAATCCCAAAACTACACTAAAGAACAGTGCAGTGAGTAAACACTGCATTCAAAATAACTAAAAAGTTCTTAGCGAATCCCCCCCAAGGACTGACTCAAAAAGATACTAATGATGCCAATTTACTTAAGACTTAGCTAAATTAAAAAGAAACAAATAGAAAGCCTATTTTTAAATGGAAGTATATATGGTAGGCAATAAGACTTCCATATACATGATATGATTTTAATATTTTTCTTACACGATGCTCCACAATTTCCACAATTTTTCAACTAAAGTAATCGGGTTTTTCTGGGTTTTTGTTTTTGTTTTTTTAGTAGGGGGAAGGAAGGGTCGAATCTAGCACATCCTAACAGTGACTACATAAAGAATTATATAAATCCAACTTTAAAATCATGTTGTCTTTCTATTCAAATCAATTTAAAACTTAGATAAACTTCAATGTTGCAAGAGAATCTAGTCCACTTATGAAAATCAGTTCTACAAGTTCACCCAAGAAAAAACACTGACTAAGCTAAAGAAATCACAGATAAAACATTTTACCAAAGAAAAGTACAGATAACACAAAAAAATTGCTATCACAGGAAACTATGATCATCTAGTATTTCTTTAATAATAGTTCTAGTTCCATAGGTCTTTACATGTTATGCCAATTTTTACCAGAGTTTAATGACGGAAAAGGCAACAATTTCTAAACTGATGGTATTCATTTCTTTATGATTTTTTAATGTAAGGCCATTTATTAAAATAGACAAACCACAAGATGAAAATGAAAGCAACAGAAAAATTCAACTTTACATAACCAAAAAAACAGCACAACTTTAAAAATAATTTAGAAATGAGTGTTGTAAAAGATACAATGCAGATTTGCATTCCATTACCCAAGATTATGTTGATTCATAATTCTAAATAAATCTTTCTAAAGTATGAGATTACAAATCATTTTCAGTGTATGCGTAAATTCTGTGTTTTATCATAAGGGTACGTTTACCCAACACTATCTTTGAAAATGGGCCATTTAAAGAGACATAACAATTTTCACTCTAAGTTTCATTCAACTTTACTTAGGGTTGAATACACATGAAATGTGCTTTTAATGCATAAAAATCACAGTGGATAGCAGCAAAGGACTTGGGGAGGGGGGGTTAAGGAGAATCTGATAATTCACATTGTGATTATTCTGCACATTGATGAAAGATAATGCACACTTCTAAAACCTCAAGACTTCTCTTTTTAAAAAACCAAAATAAACCCAAGACACCTTGCCAACACTTCCCCACCCCTAAACAAACTGATTACTCTTTTACACATAAAACTGAAATAGTATGGCAGCAAAAGAACTGATAGCAATTAAAGTTTGTAAACTGTTATTTCAATCTCTTTTTCTTATTCCCAAAGTGCAAGATGCAGGGTTCTCATCATCTTTCAGTAGTGCTTCTCCTGTAAATAATCCTTCATTTTGTTTGGCAAAGGCAGTTTCTGAATCAAGTCTATTCTGGTGTACTGACGTATGACAAACCGACACAGGTACTGCAGGGAGCGCACCTGCATGAACCGCGACACGGGATGGGTCAGCCTGACGGGGTACGTCGCAGAGCCAGGCAACCGAGACCTTGAATAACAAAAAGCTCCATTTTCAGAGTCCCTGATTGAATGCTCAATTAGATCAACTATAGACGTATGTCCTTCCACATCTGGTTGTTCATAAAAGCTAAACCTACCGTTTGAGTGTTCAATTCTAGTGTGAAGTGTTTTGCCATGGGAGCGAAAGCTCAAGCTTAAAAGATAACGGTCATCAGAACTATCCCGAACAAGAAAAGAACCATCTGGCACATTCGCTAGCTTCCCTTCTGCCTCCCAGCGTGTGATTGGTCCCCAGTACCATCCTTGCTTTGCAAGTTTTTTCAGCTCCTCAGTAAGGCTTGTCACAACCATGGGACCACTACTCTGCACTGAGTCATAAACTCTTGCAACCCCAGGGGCAGAGTTAGGATCAAAATTCAAATGACAGCGCATACTTTCAGCCACGTGGGCATCCGCGCCAGTGAGCCCACTGAAGTTCCTTTGGATTTGATTAGTCTGCATTGGAGGTAGCAATGGTGAGAGTGGAGGGACGTCATCATGACTTGCTCTTGGGCTCTGCAACATGACTCCCGTGGTGCCAATCAACAAGCCATTCACCGACTGATCCACAAAGATCTCCTGGGCCACGACTAGGTCCTGGTCCACCTGATTCTCGTCTTCAGAGAAGGAGTTCCCTCCCACTTGAGGAGGGACTGCAGAGACTTCCATGGGAGAAGAACTGTCCAGACAATAGCTACGTGATCCTTCCAAAGGGTACATCCCCTCATCTAAAGGCACAGTATACTGAATGTAGTCCTGAGGCATAAGTCCAATAACTACAGGCACATGTTCATCAAGGTGAAGATGCAAGTCTCCATTCTGAGATTCCGAACTCTTCAGGGAGCTACTTTGTTCTTGGCACACAGTTTCAGACTGAAGGTCGTGAAAATCCTTCCGAACACCATTCAGTGCTGGGCTTGGACTGGACGAGTGAACCAAGGCTTTGACTCTCACCTCCATTTTGATACATGTCTCCTCAGAGTTGGTAGGTCGAAGAGGCCACGGCGTGGGGCTGTAGTGATGGTTGCGGAGGGAAGTGGACCTCATCGGCCTTTGAGCTCTCACATCTTTAAAGACGATGGGTGCTGAGGAGGAGGAGAAGGTGTCCTCATCGGCAGAGCTCCCAGAGGCCGTGCTGCCCTTGCCTTTCTGCTTCTGTTTGGCAGAGAGCCGTCTTTTTAACGTACCCATGAGGCTTTCACTTTTGGATCTATTTTTGCCACCTTTTTCATCTTCACTGTTGATATCACAGCTTGCCATATCTTTACCATAGCAGCTACCAAATAAGGAATCATCTTTTCCAAAATCACTTGCTAGTGATGGTTGTTGTACTACCATGAAATCCGTTTCTTCTTTACTTTTATTCAAGTTGAAAGACTTCCGGAAGGTTTTAAGACTAATTTTCTTCATTATGACTAGTTACCTAATCCAAGGGGATCAATTTCTCTCTGAAATATTATTCTCAAACATCTGGAGAGGCTGCAATGCTGCATCTATGTACTTTTCCAGCTTCATTTACCCTTTGGAGCCATTTTCTAAAATAAAAAATAAATTAAAAAAAAGTCATATTAAAATGCATTTCCACAAAAGTTTTATCTTACTCAGTTTTAACCCTTTAGCTTCTGAACAAGGACACCTGAGTATCTTCATAGGAAGGTAAGCTCCATTAGGACAGGATTTTTTCCGTCTCACCCAGCAGAGTCGTAGATCACTGCCTGCTACATAACCAGCATTTGAGAAATCTTTGGTAATGCTCCAAGAACAAACTCTAACCTCCCTCTTTTCTTTCTCCACTTTGCTTTGGTTTTCTCCTTAATGATGGGTCAGCGCTCCTGTCTTTCCTGCCTCCTCCAGCAGACCCACACTCCTCTTCAGCACCAATGCACACCGCTCCCTGACTCTGCCCAGCACGAGTCTGTGTCCCCCAGACAGCGAACACTCAATAAAGAGGCACCACATCAAACTCGAGGAATAACGAACCTGGGTGATTCCTCAACAACTTATACATGTTTTTAAATATTTAAACATCTGTAAAATAAATAAAAAGAATTGCATAATCTGTGATAAATTATCTGTAAAAAGTCTAAAAATGTCCCTCTATACCCAAGAGCTCCTTGAGCCCATCCACCTCCCCATTCCCAGTGCCCAGCACAGACGAAAGAGAAGCTGAATGCTCGCATCTTGAAACACTCCCACCTCTAGGGCACACCCGTACAAACTAGATATGTCTAGTGTAGGTCTATGTGGAAGAAGATTATGAAGCATACTTCCAGAATTATTATTTCTTCCTCTTTTTTCTGTAATTTCCCATGGCAAATTTTTACTTCTGTATCCAAAAATATACTTTCTAAACTTCTTTGTATACTGTTTCATCACTGAAATGATAGGATTTCAATTCTGCAAAGACTTTCTGAACATCATTTCATACAAAAGAATTCTGACACCCAAAGTCATATTAATTGATCACAGTAACAACTGCTTTGCAAAGACATTGTTTAACCTATGCATAATGTTTCATTTCCTCTATGGCCAAGTTCTGCAGTTTCTGCAACCATCAAAGTATAGTGCCATAACAAGATGATTAGCTTTGAGAAAAATGCTAATAAAACTGAGAGCAAGATTTGATCTCTCCACCCATAAGTTTAGCACCACTCAGTTTCCCGGCAACAGCCTAAGTAAGCGTGATGACATTCATTAATTCACTGGGCATTTACTAAGCCCCTACTACATACCAGCACTGTGTGGTAATGTGCACATCCTAACAACTGTAACACAAACCCATTAGTACTATAGCAATTAACACATGGTGGGAGTTGAGAGAGAGCTTCCAAATGTTTACTTTAGTTCTAGATAGGATTTAGTTACTGTGCAGATAGAATCTGCATGAAATCATTTTTAGTAAAAACTACTCAGATCAGACAACCTATTAGGGGATCAGCGATATCACCCCCATAAAGGAAGAAGCAATTTTAAAAGTCTTACTGTCACATACTATGTTTTTGAGCAAGTTGTAAAAAATAAGTACAAATATTTGGGCACCAGTTACTTTTTTTTTGAGGAAGATTAGCCCTGAGCTAACACCTGCTGCCAATCCTCTTTTTGCTGAGGAAGACTAGCCCTGAGCTAACATCCACGCCCATCTTCCTCTACTTTATATGTGGGATGCCTGCCACAGCATGGCTTGCCAAGCAGTGCCATGTCCGCACCCAGGATTCGAACCAGCCAACCCCAGGCCACTGAAGCGGAACGTGCAAATTTAACCACTGAGCCGCCAGGCCAGCCCCAAGGCACCAGTTACTTTTAAACATTATATTAAGTTATATATTAGATGAACTCACTATCCAAGTAGCATTATCTTCTACCTAAGTTTAAAGATGTAATATTTAAGTTATTAACATTTTTGTTTTGTTTTGTATGGCCATCCACAAACATGAAATAGATAATATAGTGACAATATACTTTAGCTGGCAAGTCACTCCTTTTGAGTAGACAGGATCCCAATATCTAATCTCTTGACAAGAATAAGAATCCACGCACTCTGTTTGTGATGGGTACATTTGTAAATGTAAAACCATCACACAATGGAATTTAGATATTTTGTTGATATATGATTAAGATGAATTTCTACCTTCCATTAGAAAGCAGCTGTTATGAAATATAAGTAAAGTAAAACAATCTATGTATATGGGAATAACAATATGTATAAAATCATGTTGAAATTTTTAAAAGTCAACAAGAAAAAGAATCAACAGAAACAGGAGACAATATCCTGTATCATAGTAATAAATAAATAGTAAGTAAAAATGAGCAAAGTGCCTTTTTGGTAAAAATCTGTTAAAAAGTAAACGTGTTTGCATCATGTGAGCCCAATCTCTGGGCCTTGTGGATGAGCAAGTCCGAGCCCGGCCACTGTACCCTAGACCCCAACAAACTATGTAACTCCCATGTGGCTATTCCTGAAGCTGTCAAGCAATGACTTACCATAACTTACCACACTTAGCATTTACATATTCACTTCATATCAATTTGCCTTTCTACAGAAATATTTTAAGAAGGCGAAAAGATCTTCATGAAAATCTGCACATTCCATGTTCATACTCCTTCAGAATAGGATGAAGTTTTTTAAATGTTTGAAAGTCAGTTATAAATTCTGCTGCAGCTAAACGATATGCCAGACTAATATAAAATAATTTTAAAATATTACAAAAGTGCACCATGGAAATATGTGTAGAAATTTCTATAAATAAAGAAACAGTATCACACACAAAAGCAGACCCATGTGTGTATGGAAACCTGACATATGAAAGAAGGCAAACCAATGGGAAAAGGACAGTATTTAATTGATGGTACTAAGACAATTGGTTATAAATCTGGAAAAATAATAACATTGGATTCCACACCTCACAATGTCAATGAAAATAAATTATAAGTAGATTAAAGATCTAATTGTGAAAATCTAAGTTTAGTTAGAATAAAATATAAGACTTTGAGATAAGAATAAAATTTCTTAAACAGGGTACAAAAGATAAAGAATAAAACTTCAGTTCAAAAGACACCACAAAGGGACTGAGATCTCATCTGTCAAATTCTTTTGTGAACGTAAGAAAAGCAGGACAACCTAAGTATACCAAAAGGTCCTTAACTTCTCTTAATCAGAGAGAACTTTTACGTACAATCGTTCATAGTAGTAGAAAGCTCATTTATTCGTCTTAACAGGCTGAAAATGGCGACCCGAAGACTAACAAAACCTCCCTGTGTTAAGTGATAATTTTCTGGCTCACTAGCAATGAATCCAATTCTGTGCACAAAAAAAACTGGTGTCAATTTCACAGAGATTAAGAAAACTTAATTACCAAAATCCATAAGACAAAAAGATGTGAATTCAAGAGAAAACAAACATGTTTAGCCCCAATAACAGAGATATTGCAAAGAAAGTATTGTTTACAATAATAACAAAAAATCAAATTCTTAATAAACTAGATCAATGGATCAACATCCAGAAGGGCTTATATATGATCTGTCTGGAGTGTTACCCCAAGATCTCTCAAACCCAAGCACAGAAATCAACCTCAAGCTTGACCTGGAGGGTCAGGCCCAGCTAAGGTTCTAGGAATGGTGTAAATGTCAGGTCATTTTCTATCCTAATCACCAAGGCTTTCGTTTTTCTACCTCTGTGCCTGGCTTATGCTATTCCCTCCTCCTGAAAAATGTTCTCCTCCTCTTTCCTAATCTATCTTTCAGGGAATTCCTTAAAAAAATATACTTCTTTCTAAAATCTGCTCTGATCATCCAGCCAGAAGGGAGTTCTCTCTCCCTTCTCTGGACTCAGAAGACTCAATTTGTACTCCTTTAAGTATGTCACACAGTGACTTAGAATTGCTTCTGTTTTATCCATATCTTAGCTCCCCAGATTGTAATACTTGAAGTTAGAGACCATGTCTTTATTCATTTTTATATTCCTAACCAGGAACTACCATTAGATATTTAATATATATTGCTTAAATTCTTTGATACCAAGTAAATATTCCTTGACTATCAAGTAAATAAATGGACAGGAAAATCCACACTGTGCGAAACTGGCTAAATCTCCTCATCAAAATGAAGCAATCTCTCTCCCATAAAATCAAAGTCATTATTACAAATGATCAAGGATTTGGCAATTCCACCTAAAAAGGCCACATGGGAAACACCTACCTGCCTATCAGTTAGCAAACTCTACCACACAGACTCTGTTTCCATACTTTCACATGGTATGTGTTCAGGCATGTAAAGGGTCCAAGGAAATTCTACCAAATAAATACTGGTAAAGAGAAGGAAGTAAATGTATTAAACAATCCTCCCCACCCCAAATACTTAGTACCATGTATTTGCATAAGTACATCTAAAAAGAAAAATTATCTTTGATTTTGAAAAGTTGACGATGGGTAAAAAGTACAACAGCCACTGAATTATCTACATACGGACAATGCTGTCACCAGGATCTGAAAAAAATACTAGGTTGTACTAAGTATGTGAATGTTACAGTGGGTGCTACAGACTGTCCTTTCTGCTTGTAAGTTATTTTTCATAAAGCCCTCTACTGCCCCTTTTCCCCTCCACTGGTAAGATACTCTACTAGATTCAAGAGGATTTAAGATGTTTGATGCAAAACTAAGAGATGAAATCTGTGAGCTCCAAGACAGGGCAAAGAAACAGTGGGAAACAGCTGGACAGACACTATCTGATACAGCATTCTTACGCAGTCAACTCGGAACATGACCAATGACTAAAAGCTATAAATCAGACTAGACTGTAAATAAACACACAGGATAAGGGAAGGTATGGTGATTCCTAATTCTGCTTCCTAGTTCCACTCTAACCCGCTGCATGCCAGGGTGTGGGTAAAATGCATGAGCAGGTCTTAGCGGCTCTTTGAACCCCCTGAACTCATAGACCAAATATTTTGTCTATGTTCTTTTCTCTGTCCATTACTATCATCAGATCCTCAAAGGAGTCTTGACCCACAAAAAAGTGTGTCTTCACAGAAAACTTCGTAAGTGGGAAGAATGCACCTTGACGGTAACAAAGCCCTGTGGCCCTTGGCATCATGGTGCTCACTATTCCCTGGGAGAGGCCATCTGGGCAGGGCAGACACGACACAGGTAAACCAAGAAGGGCATGATAATTAGTAATTGGAACAGACACCATGAAGGAAAGGGAGGCGATCAGAGAATACTGGGGTTTCTACTTTAGATTCCATGAACACGTAAGACCCCTCCAAGCCCTCTCTGACAGGCCAGTATTTAGGCCAAGGCTGGAATAAAGAGAATAAGCCAGTCACACAAAGGAAGGCTGAAGTGAGAACAACTTTCTAGACTGAGGGAAAGGGTACGTGTAAAGGCCCTGAGATGGGAAACTGTAGATGCAAACAGAGAAGCCCAATGTGCCTAAAGTCTAGGGCGTGAAGGCAGAGTGGGGCACCAGTTGGCCACATCAAGGTATCTGGGTGTGATTCTAAGTGCAACGAGAAGAATTAAAAGGTTTTGAATATCAACATGGTCTAGTTTATACATGCACATCCCAGTTTTGAGCCCACACATCATCCTATCTGACACACATACACAAACCTACTAGGAATGTAAACACAAACCTACCAGGAATGTAACTTTGATGACAAAAAAGAAAAAGAAAAAACCCAGGGGGTCTCAAATTGCCTTATCTAAAAAACAGATGGACCATAAAATCATCCTATTAGGTAAAGTTCGTAATGAAATGTAAGATGTTGAAACAATCACTTGGAACCATGTGTAGCTCCAGGAGGGGACTTTCAAGTCTCCCCAGTAGACCACGTGCCTAGTAAATTTCTGTGAACAATGGCTGGACTGAGCGAATCCTGTTCTGAGACTGAGAGCAAGCCTCTTCTCCTTCTCACACGCACTCTGGTCTTTCTCAAGTCCGATCCTCAAACGGCAGGAAGAGTAAAATGCGAAACAGCTTTCCACTTCACTCAGTCAAAGACATAAGTCTTTGCAGCGGTCTGTAAGGCCCTACATGACGTGACTCCTATCTTCACACTATTCTCCCCCTGCCCTCTCCACTGCCTCCTTGATGCTCTGAGGGTACTACAAACGTGCTGCCATTTAGGGCCTTGTGCTGGCTGCAAACATGACACATGAATCTCCCCATTTCCTTCTGGCCTCCGCTCAATGGTCACCTTCGCAATGAGACCTCCCTTGACCACGCCATTTAAGCTGCAACCCAAACCCTCTCACTGTGTTGTATTATTTTTCCTAGCATACAATAGAACCTTCTTATTACGTTCTTTGCCTTTCCCCCCCTCTTTACGTTAAAGAACATAACTTAACGAAGGCAGGGATTTTACCTCTGTCTTCTTCACTGTTGTCTCCCAAGAGTCTAGGACCACGCCAAGGCGTAGCAGGTGCTCCGTACCAAGAGTAAGTGGACGGTAGACATGCAAACCTACTCCGGCACAGTGATCGGACACCGACCCACTTTCGCCTCCCTCACTCCCCACCTCAAGCCATAATTTACCATTACTGAGGATAAAGTCACAAAACTCCTTAACATGGTTAATAAGGTCCTACAGGGGCTGGTCATTCTTCACTTGGTGATTTCTGGTCTAGTCACACTGAAAGCATTCGTATTCACCATATCCTTGCTCAAGAGAGAACTTTTTAATGTACTGCCCCTTTGATTGAAACGTTTTTTTCCCTCTCCTCTTTGACTAAGTGCTTCACACCTAAGCTCATCTGTCAGTTCCTCAGGGAACCGTACCCTGCTCCTCCTGACTGGGTGAAATCCCCCAATTACAGGATCTCAGAATACTGCATCCCTCTCCTGCCTGGAATTTTCATCTGGGATGGATACTTAAATCTGTCTGTATAATTATTTGATTAATGCCTATCACCCAAGCACACTAAAATCTCCATGAAAGCAGAGACTATGTCAATTTTTTCTCAACACTTTAGACCCAGCATCTAGCTCATACCTGGCCCAAATGCAGCACTCAATAAATATTTGTTCAATGAACACCAAGTGAAATGAATGAGAACACTGCTCCACAATGACGGCAACTTGATGCATATAATTGCCCGACAGCAGGATCAGTGACTGATTCTGAGGCGATATGCATTCACGCTTGAATTAACCTCGTTAAATTTAGGGTTCAAGTGGTTCTGCTCCCCACTATCACAACCATTTCATAGAAAACAAGAGACTGACAACCACAGTAAAACTACTTGGGCGTCATCTACCTGCTAATTAATCCTTTCTCAACTACCAATCCATATGCAACTCAATACTAACATTAAATAAACAAAATTCAATCCTAGACATTAGAAACTATAAAAAGTTCTATTAGGCCATACGGTCTTTTATCTCTTCTCTTCATTTTCTAGGCAAAGATTACTCTGGAATTTTTAAGAGTATCAGTTTTTCTGTTTGCACTTCCAAAAATATATGCCATCTTTTTATAGGATTGCCATCTGTCTCATCATGCCTAAGTAAATGTTCTGAATTAGTTACTGCTTTTCTAATTGTAAAATTTTAAGTTTACACATACACTTGAAAATGTGTATAAAGGTTCAAGGAAAAAGGTTTTAGACATGAATACTTTATCCATATGGGCAGAAGACAACATCTTCAAATACTTTCACAATCTCTTTTTTTTTTTTTTTTGGTGAGAAAGATTGACCAGCAGCTAACATCTGTGCCAATCTTTGTCTATTTTTTGTGTGTGGGACACCGCCACAGCATGGCTTGATGAGCAGTGCGTAGGTCTGTGTCCAGGATCCAAATCCATGAACCCCAGGCCACCAAAGTGGAGTACACAAATTTAACCACTATACCACCTGGCTGGCCCCTTCACAACCTCTTTTTTAAGAAATGATTGGAGGTAGTCATGCCTGTCCTTGTAACAACTAAAAAAAATATAACAGACAACATCGGAAAACTACTTAACCTTCAATGAACAAAACAGTTTTATCATTGCCATTTTACAAGTGAGGAAACTAGGTCTCAGTCACATTAAACTTGCCAACAAAGTTAAATAGTTTGCCACCAGGAAATAGCAGATCCAGAATTTGAACCTGGCTGCTGACATGGGAGCTTGTTCTTCCCCTATAATAAGCTGCCCGGCCAGTCAGTCTAGTGCTTACGTCTGTGGTTCCCAAACTTTCTGGTCTAAAGGCCTCTTCATCCTCTTAAAGTCTACTGAAAATCACAAAAAGCTTTGTCTATGTGGGTTATAGTATTGAAATTCACCCTATGAGACATTAAAACAGATTTAAAAATATTTATTAATTCATTGCAAAATGACAATATACTCAATATATGTTAACATAAATAACATTTTCATGAAAACCGAATACACTTCCTCAACCAATAAAAATTCAGTTAGAAAAGTGGCACTGTTTTACATTATTGTAAATCTTTTCTGTCCGACTGAAGACAGCTGGGCACTCACGTCTGCATCTGCATTCGATCTGTTACAACATGTTGTCTCAGTTAAAGTGTGAGAGGAAATCCAGCCTCCTGCAGACGTAAACACAGCTGGAAAAGGGGGAGATATTTTATTTGATAACTTTTTCACATAACTGGATTTTCTCCTTGTGATACTATACAAAAAATCAACAAGTGATAGTTTCTTAAAAGTCAGTTGCACTGTAAAATCTGAAACCATCTCAAGAATTTTTTACTCTACTGCATCATATTTCATTGGTCTAGCTTGCATTCTGAATGAATCTTTTATCCATGCAGGATTTTGTATCCTGTATTATTTATTTCATTATACAGTATCAAAAATTACATTTGTTAAGATCACTACTTATCTCATCAGAAAAGTCTATAAGCATTGGGAAGCAGCTAAGCTAACAGAGGCAGATAGAAGTTTTCCACAATTCTAATTTTTGCTTGAAAGCTTGAATTTATCATTGGCAACAATACTGTCAGTAAGTAATAGGTTTACTGTGGTCAATTATGAGAAAACATGTACTAAAAACCCACGTTGAAAAACCATAGTCTGTCAATTGTTCTTTTAGGTAAAAGTGGGGTTTTGTGAAAAAGCAGCTATCTTAGCCAGTGGCTCCAACCACGGCACATGCACTTCCTCGAGACAACTTCCTTTCTTCAGTTTGCGGTAGAAGGAGCTTTCTACACACTTCCACTTCACCATAAAAATTCGGAAAAGATTTGTAGTCAGGGTCAAGGTTTAATAAAATCAGCAGCTGGCCCTGTGGCCTAGTGGTCAAGTTCAGTGTGCTCTGCTTTGGCAGCCCAAATTCAGTTCCCGAACACAGACCTACACCACCCCTCGGTGCCCAAAATGAGGTGGTGATCCACATATAAAAAATAGAGGAAGACTGGCACAGATGTTAGCTCAGGGCCAATCTTCCTCAAGCAAAAAGAGGAAGACTGGCAACAGATGTCAGCTCAGAGTAAATCTTCCACAGCAAAAAAAATAATAATAATAATAATTTTTACTGCTTCATCAATGACATTCTTAAATGTAACTGGAATTTCATTTTCCTACAAGTACTTGGAGGTAAATAACATGACTTCTATGAAAGTTTAATACTATTACAGTTGGTGCGACTGCCTTGTTTGTGGTAAGGCACCATCAATTTTATCCACCATTGCTTTTGCATCCTCCGTGAAAACAGCAAATAATGTTTTAGCATTATTATGAAAAGGGATTCACAGACCACACTCTGAGAAGTGTTAGCTTAAACCACCTGTGAAGACAGTTTAAAAGGACAAAGAGAAAAACTTTTAATATAAGCAAAACATCCATACAGAACGCTAGGAAGATAAGGAGTTTCCCCTTGTAACTCTCTGCACTAGGGGTTGAACCGTCAGTTTCCAGGCACGCCTTGGTTCATGCTCTTACATTTCCATTTCAGTTCCTTGGATTCTGCTCTACTCTTCCTGAATCTGTCAGTATACTACTTGCCATTACCTTCATAAAAAAGGAAAAATAAAGAACAGATACTAAAGAGTCTCCAGAAAGGGAGAAGTAGAAAGGAGGGAAAGGAATAGACCATATGATAAAAAACAAAATAAAGGCCATGGCCAATATAACATGAAATATGATGGAATTTAGGTTCCAATGTTTGTTAAGCCAATAAATATGAATGAGACAAACTCAACTATTAGAAGAAAAAGATTTTCAGATATAGTTTTTAAAAATCCAGTCATATGTTATATGAAACAACACACTAAAACCAATTGTCTCAGAAAGTTTCTGAATACCACAAAATCTCTATTAGCCTCCACTTTCCAACTACCCTCTTCTTCCTTCAGCATTCTGTGATTTTCTTATTCTATCAGTTGAATTATATTTAGCTGTACTCTACTTGAGATCAGGAACATATCACTCTTGGTCACTTGTTATATCCTCAGTCCTTAAAATAGTTCCTGAGCAAGGCTGATGTTCATACAAACTTCTCTGAATTTAAATTCACTGCATGATTTAAACATGTAAACAAATAAGGTTTTTTTTAGGAAGATCAGCCCTGAGCTAACATCTGTCACCAATCCTTCTCTCTCTCTATTTTTTTTTTTTTGCTGAGGCAGACTGGCCCTGAGCTTACATCCATGCCCATCTTCCTCTACTTTACATGTGGGACCTCTGCCACAGCATGGCTTGCCAAGTAGTGCCATGTCCACACCTGGGGATCCGAACTGGTGAACCCTCAGCCACTGAAGCAGAACGTGTGAACTTAACCACTGCACCACTGGGCCAGCCCCAGTAAGTATTTTTTAAAAGTTGTTTCCACAAAAACAGTTAATTGATTTGTAAACACTAAATAAATACAGATGGCTAAAAAAATTTCCTGTGAAATTAAGTATAAGCAAAATCACTCTAAAAAGACTAGGAAAACATCACTTCTAAAAAAATCTAGCCATTGTACAAAGATTGCCTTCAAATGTGACTGACTTCTAATTCTACTTAAAAGAAGTACCAAACTGGAAATCACAGGTGAAACATTATGTCAGGATACTGATTACATAATTCAGATTGATAGAGTTCAGTCAATGGATATCTAAAGAAAAGACATTTAGAAACTAATGAAAGAGTGCACATTTATTTGTTGTAATGTAAAATAAAATGTTTAAAAGCACATGAGGTCTGTACTTCGGAGCCATTTTTCAATTAACTGACAAATACCAATCCTAATTGTTTCAGAAAAAAATCCTCTAACAGAAAAAAAGTGATAAAACGTATATGCTGACAATACGAGAAAGCTAGAGTAACAACAGTAATATAAGACAATGTTTACATTTAAGGAAAATTGGTCACACAAAATTAAAATGGGCACATCACACAAGGGATAATCCACAAAGCAGATAAAATTGCCAAAAAATTACACACAAAATGGAACAACATTAGAATGTCTCATTCGGGGTGGAGAAAGGGTGAAGGGGTAAAGTGAGATATTTGCAGGTGATGGATGGAAAGCAGACTTTTGGTGGTGAACACAATGCAGTCCATACCGAAGTCAAAATACAATGATGCATCCCTGAAATTTATATAATGTTATAAACCAACCTTACCTCAATAAAACAAATAACTAAAATAAAAAATAAAATGTCTCTTTCAGCCCAAGAAAATGAAATAAACAAAAATGAAGAATATAGCAATTTAAATTACTTTACCTATTAGATATGTGGGATTCTGTACTCTAAAAAGTGACGATACAGCTCCTTTTCAAGAATCTATGGAATAGGTACTCGATGTGACAATATATTAGGCCACAATGAAAATCTCAATAAATTTAAAAATCAGAAAAATCTCATTCAATGACCACAAGGCAACAACACTAAATAGAAAAAACAAAACAAATTTTTAAATAAGTAAAATCATCAAACGTCCTTAAATCACTCTTGAATCAAAGAGGAGATCTCAAAGAGACAAGAAGTGGCCTACTGTTTATAAACCAACATAACGACAATGCTACAGACCAAAACCTGTGCGACTACAGACCCTAAAGCTGCGCTCACGAAAAGCTTCAAAGCCTTAAACATTTACAAAACCCAATAGGAAGGAATTAAAAGAGACAAACTATGCACTCAATTCCAGAAGTCAGCAATTAGAACAAAAAAAGAAAAAGAAAAAGCAGAAAAAAACAAAGATAAAGACACAAATGAATTAGAAAATAAAAAGTAGTAGTAGTAAACATTGTAAGAGTTGATTCTTTGATTAAACAACAAAAAACTTAATTGTTAAACAACTAACTGTCATAACCAAGGAAAAAGGAAAACCCGTTTATAAAAATTTAGCAATGGAGAGAATAATTACATATCCATAAGAGACCAAAATACATTAACAGCACTTTGAAAACTATAAAAATTAACTAGAAACTCAGATGAAATGGATAAGTTTATGGCAAAAAATTTATTACCAAGATTGCCATTACAAGAGGCAGGAATCCAAAAGAGGCTAAAAGCTGTCAGAGAACAAGCAAGTCATCAAAGAGCTAGCATGGCCTTCTCTTCCCTCAGGAAGAAAAAGCGACAAGTCCATAAACTTAAGTCCAACACTCACTAAACTACTTTGGGGCAGAGGAAAAGAAGAAAGCTCCCAATTCATTTTTAAAGCCAAAAGAACATTGGTAACACAACTGGACAATGATAACACGTTAAAGAAAAACAAAAAGCACCGACCTCACTTACAAACACTGAAATACACATCTTGAATATCAGCAAACACTGGGAGTGGTGGGGGAAATGATTGAACCAGATAAGATACATCTCGAGATCGCCAGCATGACTGTTAATTTGTAAATTTATTAATATAATTTGCCATAGAGCAAAGGAGCAAAATCATATGATCATAGCTATAAATCATAAAAAAGACCTGAAAAAAAAGTAACATCAATTCCTGACCCCCACCCCAAAAATCTCTTTGCAAAATAGAGACAGATGGACATTTAACATGATATATATAACAAAACTAAGAGCCAAATGAACAATGAAGAAATGCTGAAAGCCAGCAACAAGGATGCCAATTATCAATACTATAAATTAGCATTATCTTCAACATATTAGCCAATTAATTAGAGGAGTAAAAAAAAGTATAAATATTGAAAAAGAGGAGACAAACTGTCACTATTGACAGATGACATGATTGAATGAAAACCTGGGAATACAACCGATGTAGGTCAACAACTATCAGGAAAAAGAAGAACTCAGTCAAGTGACTGCTGGCAAAATCTCTACGTAAAAATCACCAGTAAACCAAAGCAATCCCAAGAAAACAGAACAAAGCTGGAGGTATCACACTCTCTGATTTCAAAATATAGAAAGCTACACTGATCAAAACAGCATGGTACTGGCACAAAAACAGACACACAGATCAGTGGAACAGAATTGACAGCCCAGGAATAAACCCACACATCTATGGACAGCTAATTTTTGACAAAGGAGCCAAGAATATACAATGGAGAAAGCAAAGTCTCTTCAATAAGTGGGGTTAGGAAAACCCGACAGCCACATGGAAAAAAATTAAAGTAGATCATTATCTTATACTTTACACAAAAAATTAACTCAAACTGGATTAAAGACTTGAATGTAAGATCTGAAACCATAAAACTTCTAGAAGAAAACACAGGCAGTACACTCTTCAACGTCAGCCTTAGCAACATATTTTCAAATACCAAGTCTGACCAGAAAAGGGAAATAAAAACAAAAACAAACAAATGGTACTACATCAAACTAAAAAGCTTCTGCACAGCAAAGGAAGCCATCAACAAAACGAAAAGACAACTGAACAATTGGGAGAAGATATTTGCAAATCTTACAACCGATAAGGGGTAATATCCAAAATATATAAAGAACTCATACAACTCAACAACAAGAAAACAAACCCAATTAAAAAATAGGCAGAGGATCTGAACATTTTTTTTTTTAATTTTTCCTTCTTCTCCTCAAAGCCCCCAGTACATAGTTGTATATTTTAGTTGTGGGTACTTTTAGTTGTGGCACATGGGATGCTGCCTCAGCGTGCCTTGATGAGCAATGCTATGTCGCTAGGTCCATGCCCAGAATCCAAACCAGTGAAATCCCTGGGCCTCCAAAGCACAGCACGTGAACTTAACCACCCAGCTACAGGGCCAGCCCCTGAACAGACATTTTTCCAAAGATATATATGTGGCCAACAGGCACATGAAAAGATGTTCATCACTAATTATTAGCGTAATGCAAATCAAAAGCACAACGAGTATCACCTCACGCCTGTCAGAATTGCTATTATTAAAAAGACAAGAAACAACAAGTGTTGGGGAGGACGTGGAGAAAAGAGAACCCTCAGACACTGCTGGTGGGAATGTAAATTGGTACAGCCACTATGGAAAACAGTACGGAGATCCCTCAAAAGATTAAGAATAGAACTACCACATGATGGAACTCTTTCACTTTGGGTGTTTATCCAAAGAACAGCAAAACACTAATTCGAGAAGATTACATTCATTGCAGCACTGTTCACAAGAGCCAAGACTTGAAAACAATCTAAGTGTCAATCAGCAGATGAATGGATAAAGAAGATGCAGTATATACATACAATGGAATACTACTCAGCCATAAAAAAGATGAAATCTTCCAACATCATACTCAACGGACAAAAACTGAAACCCATCCCTCTCAGAACAGGAACAAGACAAGGGTGCCCACTTTCACCACTCTTATTCAACATAGTACTGGAGGTGTTGGCCAGAGCTATTCGGCAGGAAAAAGAAATAAAAAGAATCCAAATAGGCAACGAAGAAGTAAAACTCTCACTGTTTGTAGACGACATGATCTTATATATAGAAAACCCCAAAGAATCCATACAAAAACTATTAGAAACAATCAACAACTACAGCAAAGTTGCAGGGTATAAAATCAACATACATAAATCAGTAGCATTTCTATATGCTAACAACGAACTAACAGAAAAAGATCTCAAGAACTCAATCCCATTCACGATCGCAACAAAAAGAATAAAATACCTTGGGATAAATTTAACCAAGGAAGTGAAACATCTATACAACGAAAACTACAAGACCTTCTTGAAAGAAATCGATGACAACATAAAAAGATGGAAAGATATTCCATGCACATGGATTGGAAGAATAAGCATAGTTAAAATGTCCATATTACCTAAAGCAATCTACAGATTCAACACTATCCCAATCAGAATTCCATTGTCATTCTTTACAGAAATTGAACAAAGAATCCTAAAATTCATATGGGGCAACAAAAGACCCCGAATTGCTAAAGCAATCCTGAGAAAGAAGAACAAAGCTGGAGGCATCACAATCCCTGACTTCAAAACATACTACAAAGCCACAGTAATCAAAACAGCATGGTACTGGTACAAAAACAGGTGCACAGGTCAATGGAATGGAATTGAAAGCCCAGAAATAAAACCACACATCCATGGACAGCTAATCTTTGACAAAGGAGCTGAGGGCCTACAATGGAGGAAAGAAAGTCTCTTCAACAAATGGTGCTGGGAAAACTGGACAGCCACATGTAAAAGAATGAAAATCAACCATTCTTTTTCACCATTTACTAAAATAAACTCAAAATGGATCAAAGACCTAAAGGTTAGGCCTGAAACAATAAGTCTTCTAGAAGAGAATATAGGCAGTACACTCTTTGACATCAGCTTCAAAAGAATCTTTTCGGACACCATAACCCTTCACAGGAGGGAAACAATAGAAAGAATAAATAACTGGGACTTCATCAGGCTAAGGAGCTTCTTCAAGGCAAGGGAAAACAGGATTGAAACAAAAAAACAGCCCACTAATTGGGAAAAAATATTCACAAGTTATTTATCCGACAAAGGGTTAATCTCCATAATATACAAAGAACTCACACAACTCAACAATAAAAAATCAAATAACCCAATTACAAAATGGGCAGGGGACATGAACAGACATTCTCCAAAGAAGACATACGGATGGCCAATAGACACATGAAAAGGTGCTCATCATCACTAATCATCAGGGAAATGCAAATCAAAACTACACTAAGATATCACCTTACACCTGTTAGAATGGCAAAAATATCCAAAACCAAGAGTGACAAATGTTGGAGAGGCTGTGGAGAAAAGGGAACCCTCATACACTGTTGGTGGGAATGCAAACTAGTGCAGCCACTATGGAAAACAGTATGCAGATTCCTCAAAAAGTTAAGAATAGAAATACCTTATGACTCAGCCATCCCACTACTGGGTATATATCCTAAGAACCTGAAATCAGCAATTTCAGAAGCTCCATGCACCCCTATCTTCATCGCAGCATTATTCACAATAGCCAAGTCATGGAACCAACCTAAGTGCCCAGCAACTGATGATTGCATAAAGAAGTGGTATATATATACAACGGAATACCACTCAGCCATAAAAAAGGACAAAGTTGTCCCATTCACAATAACATGGATAGACCTTGAGAGTATTATGTTGAGTGAAATAAGCCAGACAGAGAAAGACGAACTCTGTATGACTCCACTCATAGGTGGTAGTTAACATATGGACAAAGAGAACTGATCGGTGGTTGCCAGGGGAAAGGGGGGTGGGGGTAGGGTACTAGGGGTGAAGTGGTGTACCTACAACATGACTAACAATAATGTACAACTGTAACTTCACAAGGATGTTAACTTTATAACCTTAATAAAAAAAAAAAAAAGATGAAATCTTGCCATTTGTGACAACACGGATGGACCTTGAGGCTATTATGCTAATCGAAATAAGTCAGACAGACAAGGCCAAATACCGTGTGATTTCACTCATATATGGAAGATAAAAACCACACACACACACACACACACACACACACAGATAGAGAACAGACTGGTGGTTACCAGAGGGGAAAGGAGGAGGAGGAGGGCGGTTGAAAGGGGTAAAAGGGCACACGTGTACAGTGATGGATGGTAATTAGTCTTTGGGTGGTGAACAGGATGTAGTCTACACGGAAATCGAAATATAATCATGTACACCTGAGATTTATATAATGTTATGAGCCAGTGTTACCTCAATTGAAAAAACACTAGTAATTCGTGGGGCTGGCCTGCTGGTGCAGCAGTTAAGTTCGCATGTTCTGCTTCAGTGGCCCGGGGTTCACCAGTTTGGATCCCGGGTGCGGACCCAGCACCGCTTGTCAAGCCATGCTGTGGCAGGTGTGCCACAGATAAAGTAGAGGAATATGGGCATGGATGTTAGCTCAGGGCCAGTCTTCCTCAGCAAAAAAGAGGAGGATTGGCAGCAGATGTTAGCTCAGAGCTAATCTTCCTCAAAAAAAACTAGTAATTCTATATTCCAAAAGCTAATAGAAAATATAATAAAAGTCTAGGTTCTATTTATAATAGTTTCAAAAAAGATGAAATTAATTTTTAAAATGTCCAGAATGACATGAAAAACTTTAAAACTCCTCAGGGGATTGTACAGATATACATATACAGAAAGACACATCTTATGCTTAGATAAAACAGTTTTAATCCTGTCAAAATATTAACACAAGATCCCAAGAAAATATCAATTATGTTTTTGCAAGAAACCCTGACAAAATGATATTGAAGTTAACTTTGACATATAAACAATCAAAAGAGTAAGAAAAATTCTAAAGGACAAATGAGGGAGAATGACTTACGTAAGATATAAAACATACTGTAACAGCTTAAAACTGGAAGGGAAAAAAGACTAGACAGACGAAGACATATATGAAAAGGGTATGTGACTAAGAGATGTTAAACTTTTGGGAGAAAGACAGATTATTCAAGAAATGATGATGAGTAGACTGGCTTACCATTTGGGACTGGTGGGGAAAGCAAGAGTTTTACTTTATTTCTTACATAAAAATAAATTCCAGAAGTATCATATAGGCAAACCTTAAAAAAAAAAAGTTGGAGAAAAGTCTTTAAAAAAACCTTGCAGTGCAGAAAGTCTTTCTATGCATAAAATAAAACCTTGAATCCGTAATAGAAAATTGACAAATCCAACAATGCAAAATTTAAAATTTCTGAACAGCCAAAAGAATGGAATAAATAAGCCAAAAGATAAACTGAAGGACCAATGCAAACACATACGACAAAGGATCAATATCTGTAACACAGACAGTGCTCTTAGAAATCAGTAAGAGAAAGGCAAGTGATCTTATAAACAAATGGGCAAAAGATACAAAGGGACAGTTCACACACAAAGAACGACAACAAGGAAGAAAGGCAAGAAAACAAGCAAGAAATCAGGTGAGCCAAAGAGCGAGAAAACAAATTCAAGTGGCCAACCAACACCCTAGCAGACTCTCAATTCATTCATCACAGAGAAATTAAAGGAAATCGGGGTGATGGGAACTGTTCTGTATCTCGATTGTGGTGGTGGTTACATGACTAATGGCATTTGTTAAAACTCAACAGACTACACTCTAAGGGTGAGTTTCAATGTAAACTCTATCTCAACTTTAAAAATTCACTAGAAAGGAAACTCAAAACAAAACAAGATAATATCTTTTCACCTACTAGTTTGAAAAGTTAAATCAATAACAACGTTGGCAAGGGCATGGGAAACTGAGCACTCATAACTAATTGCTGAAGTGTAAATTGGGGTAAAATTTGTGGAAGATTATTTGAAAATATTTATCAAAATTTCAAATTCACATATGCTTTAACCAAGTAACTATGCCATTAGGAATTTATCTTTTTGATATATACTTATGCCCAAAACAAGAACATACGGAAAATGATTCTCACAGCACTAAAAAAAAGCTAACATTACTCGATCACGTACTTAGTCCTGGCCTATTATTGGTAAAGACAGGCCACATATTGGCCTAATATCTGCTGGGCCTTGGTTTTAAGCCTTCTGAATATACTATGTCTTATTTAATCTTTATAACCCTGTAAATTCAGGACTACACACAAAGCAGTATAACAGTGGGAGGCACTCCTCTGAACCAGAATGCAAGAGTTCATGTATATCCTGGCTCAACCATTTAACAGTTGTATGATCTTAGAAATAAAAGTATCAGCCACTCAAGTTAGTTGTGAGGTTTAAATGTGTTAATATACGTGATATCCTTACAACAATGCTAGCATGTATTAGGCTATATATACTGTAGCTAACAGTAGGAGTAACAACATAACAATAGTAACATTCCCATTGCATAGACACGGGAGCTGAGGCAGAGATTAAGGAGTTTGCCTAAAATCACACAACTGATTCTAAAGAATGAGCCCACTTAATCACTACACAAGACTTTCATGCATAATGCATTTCGGTAAAAATGTGGAATTAACCTAAATATTAGGAAATAACAATAATAATATACATCAAAAATCAGTGGACTAGTTTAATAAATTATAATCTATCAATATAATGGAATATTATGTAGATAAAGAAAGAGATTTAAGATACATTGTTGGAAAAAGGCAAACTACACAACAAAATGTAAATATGATCCCATTTGTGTATACATTTATACGCCTAAGCTTTACAGCAAATGTCTCAAAGAATATCCAAGTATCGGTGATTACACCTCTAGTGAATAGGAAAAAGGGATTAGGAAGCCCAACAGACATATTTTCCATATTAGATCTTTCTGTAACAATCAAGCAGGTTTTACTTTACTATAGAACAACTAGCCCACTCAACACTTAACAAAAGAAAATAAGACAGCCTAGGAAAAGAATGTGTGTTTCCGCCACCTGATATCATGAAAAGCAGGACTCTGTCGCTCTCAGGGTCAAAGGTCTCAGCAGTTTTTCCTAATCCACCTCCCTAAACCTTCCCAAACTATTCCCGATTCTTCCTAGGTTCTCATCTCACAATACAGTCTTGCCCTTCACATCTTCCCTCGTTCCGTCATACTTCACATTTCATAGGAAGTCATTCTCATATTTCAGTCTTTTGCTTCCCTATTCACAACTCGAGACTCTTCTGGCAGCTCTGCTCCCTGTGGACACCAGGCATAAACCCCTCATCCAGTCAAATCACTGACACCTAGCCACCGTGGCACCCCTGAGTTCACCCCACACACCAAGTGCTTCTCACCACCCACTACAATGCCCCTAAGTTTCCTTAACTTATGCCCACCTCTTTCTCTGCCTCCCTCTCCTGCCTTTTTCATCACTCCAGGTCACATTCTTGTCTTGACACAGATAAAACACTGCCGTTCCTTGAAAGGTATAAGGAGATAACTGCAAGTCATAGTAAAAACACAGAGATGAAAGATAAAATCCTCACCCTCAGGACCTTGGATTCTAGTACCGAACATGAGTAAGCAAATATTTGCAGAAGACTATGAGAATGGCTGTAAAAGCAGCATGTTGAGGATGCTATCATCATTCAGAGGAAAGATCATACGAAGAGGAAGAAGGGAGGTTTCTCGTCACTACTGCTTCTGCCACTATTCTATCCTATTACTAATACCAACACAACCGCCACCCAATGGGAGGTTACTACGTACTAAAATACATACATCAGCCTTCTTGAATCCTTATAATAAGAAGTCTGTTTGGAAGGAACTATCTTTATCTCCATTTTATGAAAGAGCAACCTAAATCTTAGAAAGTTTAACAATTTGCCCAAAGTAACAAAGGAAGTTGCCAAGTAACAGACCCAAGGCTAACCCTTGGTACATGATCCAGAAACTACCATCTTCTCTGATTGTACTAACATTAGATGGGGCAGGGGAGGACAGAGCCTAGTGATTAAAAGCACAGACTCTGGAGCAACACTGCCTGACTGCAAATCCCAGGCACCATTTCTAATGACCCTGGGCATCAAGCCTCAGTTTCCCCATCTGAAAATGGGAATTAAAAAAAGGACATACCAAGGGGGGTTTACTTCTGGCATGATGGAATGAGGGGGCTGACAAAAGTAACTAAAAAGCTGGCCAAACTGTCAAAAGCAACCATTCCACCACTATGGAGATAAACTAACAGCAAAAACAACTGAGAAACTTATTCATGAAAACCATTGAACTCTGGGATTTCATAAAAATTACAAACTTTTGTGCTCCAAAACACATCATTGAGAGAAAGAAAAGCTACAGACTGGGAGCAAAAATTTACATATCCTATATCTGAGAAAAGATTTGCACCCAGAATACATAAAGAACTCCCACAACTGAAAAATAGTACAATCTGATTTCTAAAATGGCAAAAAGAGCCAAATAAACCTTTTACTAAAATGGCTAAAAAGCACATGAAAAGGCACTTAATATTACTAGTCATTAGGAAAATATGAAATTGAAACGACAATGAGATACCACTACACACCCACTAGAATGACAAGACCCAGTGTTGGCAAGAATGTAGAGAAACTGGAACTCTCATACATTGCTGAAGGCAATGTAAAATGGGTTGGCTTTTAAACTCTTTTCTTTTTTCCTTATTGTGGGAAAAATGATTAAAATGCATGGCTAAATACAGATCATGAAGGTGCAGCCACTATGGAAAACAGTATGGAGATTCCTCAAAAAATTAAAAATAGAACTACCATACGATCCAGCCATCCCATTACTGGGTATTTATCCAAAGAGCTTGAAGTCAGCAATCCCAAAAGTCCTATGCACCGCAATGTTCATTGCGGCATTATTTACAATAGCCAAGACATGGAAGCAACCTAAGTGCCCATCAACAGACGAATAGATAAAGAAGATGTGGTACATATATACAATGGAATACTACTCAGCTGTAAAACAAAACAAAATCATTCCATTTGCAATAACATGGATGGACCTTGAGGGAATTATGTTAAGTGAAATAAGCCAGCTAGAGAAGGACAATCTGTGTATGACTCCACCCATATGAGGAATTTAAAATTATGGACTAAGAACAGTTTAGTGGATACCAGGGAAAGGTGGGGTGGGGGGTGAGAACAAAGGGTGAAGTGGTGCACCTACAACACGAATGACAAACATTACTGTACAACGGAAATTTCACAAGATTGTAACCTATCATTAACTCAATTAAAAAAAAAAGAAAAAGAAAATAAATAAATAAATAAATACAGATAATGAAAAGATCTGTGATAGGGCAGACACATTTCAGACCCCGAGACATCACTCTGCGTCAGTTCACACAGACCATGGACTTTCTTTCTTCTACAGCTGTATAATACTTGTGCCTGGACTTTTTATGCTTTTTGTGGTACCTCGAGAAACAGAAGTTTCTCATCTTACTTTAGTTGAATTTGTTAGTCTATTGTTTGCCTCTTCTATTGTCTCAAGAAGTCTTTCTGATACTAAAGCATAAATTCTCCTGTATCTCCTATAGAAGTATCGAAGTTTTGAATTTCACATGTAAGTCCTTGATTAATCTAGTATTGATTTACGTATAAGGGAGGGATTAATTTGCATTTTTCCAGATGGATAACCAATGGGCCCAACATATTCACAGAAAAATACTGACCGTCATAATAATCAAAGAAATACAAATTAAAATAGTAATGATTTTTCACAAGTCAAATCAGCAAAGATTTTCTAATGATGATATTCATTACTTGAAATGTCTTAATATAGTTGTAAAAGATAACATGCTATAGGCAACTCTTAAAAATATTCAGTCTTTGACCAAAAAATGCTATTTTTATAAATCTTAAAGAAATAACGTGAAACTAAAGCATAACAATGGCCCTTGTATTATTATATATGACAAAAAGTCAATTCAAATTTTAAAAATCAGAGACATTTTAATTTCCACAGTATGAGAACTGTAAACAAAATTCTGGCACATCTACACAATGGAAATTTAGGGAACCACTAAAACTGATATTTATACAGAGTTATAAATAACATGAGGGAAAAGTTCATATTGTTCATTTGTTAAATGCAAAAACACAGGAAACAAAATCGTATGTAAAGCGTGGTCTTGATTATGTAGAAAGAATAGGGAGGAAAACCAGGCCAGAAAGAAACACAGCATAACTGTCAACTGGATTGCAGAAGTCTTTGTAAATATGATTTTCAATATTTATTTTCAAAATACTCTACAATAAACATGGAGTGTTTTTATAAGAATAAAGTCTGTGAGCCTGCTTTTTCTTAAGTTACTTTTTCAAAGGGACTGGCTGAGTAAATCCATCAGGTTAAAGCAAAATGCAAGGCCTTTTCTTGGCTTCCAGGTACACCATGACCGCCAAACAAAAAAATAAATCAACAGATAAGAATATTGCATTATTTTTGTTTTATTAGAACCTAAACAGCCTCCTCCTCTCCTCACTATACCCAAATAAATTTTGCAAATCTGACATTTCATTTTGTTTGGTGTATATGTAGTCGGGGACTGGCCTGAAATATTCAGTCTAAATGACTGAAGAGTAATAACCCCGCCAGCTTTTCAACGACCCTCTTCCCTCTATACTTAGTTGACATTGCATGATTAGTCATAATAATTTCCTAGCATATACTCTCAATTCCCTTCCCGCACTGTCACTCTGAATAACTCTCTTGGCAAAACCACAACATTAGTTAAAGCCAATTCTGCCTACACCACGCCTGCTCCTTACAGGGGAAGGCGGCTGGAGGAACACATAACCACTCTGATTGGTCTCACTTATAGCTATGACCATGAACCTCAGATGGAGCCTTACCATCACCCAGAAATCAAGCCACATCTCCCTGGTCCCTTCACTCTCACTTTCCTTGCCGACCATTTCACATATTTCCTCACAGCTATAACACTTACTCCCCCATCTTCCTATTTCACTGAGAAAATTAAATTAAAATCAGAAGAAAACTTCAGATTTC
Organism: Equus quagga; assembly: GCF_021613505.1. Taxonomy (NCBI): domain Eukaryota; kingdom Metazoa; phylum Chordata; class Mammalia; order Perissodactyla; family Equidae; genus Equus; species Equus quagga. The sequence goes on from NC_060275.1 coordinate 8,368,287, forward strand.
AACACTACATCTACCCACTTTCCATATTTACTTCCATCCAGTTACTCTACAGATCCACGCACCTTTCTAAAGGCACCACTCCACTTGCGTACTTGACCTCCTTCACTTCCCAACAATTTCCCTCTCTACTGGGTCACTCCTAAAAATGTCACTTCTCATAAACTTGTCTTGAGCACACTTTTCCCACCAGTGATGGTTCTCTCTCTTTAATCCCTTCTACAACAAAACACCATGGGAGAATCATGCATACTTGCAGTCCACAATTCCCTTTCTCCCACTTTCTCTTAAACTCACACCAGAGGCCTGCTCTACCACTACACAGAAACTGCTCGTCAAGTTCACTAATGACGTCCACACTGCAAATCCAGCATCAATTCTCAGCGCTCATCTAAGATGCTCTATCAACAGCGCTGGACACAGCTGATCACTCCTTCTCATACTACTCTGCCTCCAGTCTCTTAATGTTGGAGTACCCCAGCACCCAGATGTTGCTCATTTCTTTTCCAGCTACACTTATGCCCTTCAATGACTTCACTCATCCTCATGCTTTAAATAACATCCATGTGTCATCCACCCTCAAATTTCTCTTAATTTAGCCTAGTTGTAGTCAATTCCCTGTCTTGACATTGCCACTTTGTGTCTTATAGATATCCGAGACTTAACAAGTTCAAAACAAAACTTGGATCTCTTTCACGCTACCCCAGACTTGCTCTTCTTGCAGTCTTTCCCACTTTTGTTTATGGCTACTCCATTCTTCCAACTGCTCAGATCAAAAGCTGTGGAATCATCCATGGCTCCTCTCATTCTCTCATACTCCACATTCAGTATGTCACAAGATCCCAATCTCAGCCATCTTCAAAATATACAGAGAATCCCATCACTTTTTACCACCACACTGGTCCAAGCTACTGTCCTATCTCACCTGCATTACTGCAATAGCCTACTAATTAGTTTCCTTGATTTCTCCTTCGGCCCCCTACAGTCTTTTCTCAACATGGCACTGGTGCTCAGGGAACTAGCACAAATGCTGACACTGGCTGCTAATACTACCCTGAATAATAAAGTCCTTTATCTCCAGCCCAGGACTCTCATGTCTTCTGGCAGTAACCATGAAACTATTTCAGGCTAACTTATTAGCTTGCACATAGGGAAAAATCTCCAACTCTTCACAGTTCCTGACAACAACATGCAAATACAAATAAATTAAACATAGCAAATGTCGCAGAATTGCTTCGACTTCCTTTAGAGCCTCTAGATCTCAGCACAATAAGCTTTATTTTAGAAAGCAATATAAATATTTGCATGGCTACAAAGGTGGATAAAGAAATTTAAAGATAAGAAAAATGGACTTAAAGTTGCCATAAAATTTAAAATTTTATAAATTAAAAATAAACTTCTAATTACAGCAAAAGCTCTAATAAATTTTCAAGTGATTCAGTCCCACTTTGTAGGCTACTGACACAAAAATATAGGGTAGCACTAAGTTTGCTGTGTGACACTGCGTGAATCTTCTGAGTCTCAGTGTTCCCATATAAAATAGAGGCTGATCTCTAAAGCATGTCCAGCTCTAAAACTACCTGATTCAATGAAAATAAAATATGCAGAGACTTAGAAATTTAACCTGCAGAGAAGATTTACGTGAATATTTATAAGCATCTTTTCCTAAAACTGTGTTCAATACATTCCTATTAAATTGAATATGAAACAAATGTTCATAAATTTAATCATCTGAAATGTTAATAGAGCTGGCTGATAAGAATTGATTAATGAAATAAACCTACTCTTTAATTTTTTAATTCAGATTTTAACATGTTGGATTTAAAAAGTAGTACATTTATATACTAATTCATCACTGTCTTTATGTATGTATGTATTAAATTTCTAATGTATACATTTTTATACCTTTCTGAGCACTTACTAAGGTTTTAGCTAAAAACATGGCAAATTCCCTAAACAATCCTACCACTTTCACTGCCTATCAGCAAGTAGGACCTCACTGGTTAAACTACAGAGTAGATACTATCCTTTGAGAATTTGTGACAAACTACTAACAATTAAGTACGGTCCAAAGATCTGTTTTGGTTTTTATTCTGGAGCAGGGGTGCTATAGCAAATAGTACAATGATGAATTTCCTTCATTACTTTTCAGTCTTCAAAATTTAAACTAATTTGTTTATACATAAAATCTCTTAAATATATTGAACTGCTAAAGCAAAAATTTTTAGCTTCTAAAAGCAACATGCACACAAAAACTGAAAAGTAATACAATTGCTTTGATGGCTCTCAGTGTTAAGTCTTAACACAAAAGCTCCAATTTAAAAAGCAATTTGTCAATTATTCAAATGCTTTTGCAGAGAACACATAAGATTTTTTCACTCAGTTTGCATTAGAGAATATGAGCTTTCAGTTAAAATAGTCTTTTCTTCATTTTCTTTAAGTACACCCAAATTAAGAATAGCAGATTTGGGATACAAAAAGTAATCCACATAAGATTTATTAAATGTATATTAACAGCAAACATAAACCTCATTCATTAAGTATTTAAGATAAAGGGGATCCTGCAGAGGGATAATTATTCAAATTAGTAATATACCCCTATTAAGCAAATCATACAAATCTTACAAAATGGAAAAGCTTATATGCATCATAAAATAACAACTTAATTGTCAAAAGCAACTTACTATAGGTGGCTAAACATGGGATCTCTTGATGCTTTTAAAATAACCTAACTTAAAATAACTCATGTTACCCACTACAGATCAGCAGGCATTTCATAATTAAGTTACACAGAACTCGGTGACATAGAGGGGCTTCATGACAGCACTAACTGAAAACCTTTATTTAAAGCAAAATTAGATGTGGGTTTCCCTCAGAGTAAAAGGCTTTAATATTCACTGATGATAGCAAAACAAACAAAAACTATTAAAAAGAACAAAAAAACTTTGGATGAGCCACTGATGAAACGTACTTCTTTATCTCCTCTATCCTCAAAAAACACAAGGACAACGAGAACTGGGAAGCAAACGACAGCAGATGAGAACAGTGTTAACTGGCTTAACCAGACTGGAGAAAGCTGAAATCCAAGCCTGTGGAAGGGAAGGCAACAAAAAGCAAGGCTAAGAAAAGGTATCACCAATCGGAAAGAAGAGTCAGATGCGATTTATTTTACAAAGTGGTAGGAGAACAGTTAGAAAACAAAACTCTTAGAATCAAAATTAAAAATTCATAGAAGAAAACCTGAGGAAATTTTCTCCCAAGGAAATTTTCTCCCAAGAAAAGAAGCCCCCCAAAAAATTGACTTGAAAAATTGAGGAAAAAACTAAAAAAAATTAATATATCAATGCAGGGGGTCCAACATCCAACAAAGAAGAGCTTCAGCCAGGAAAAAAAAAAAAAAAAATGAAGGGGAAGAAATTTTAAAATTTTCCCAGAACTGAAGAACACAAGTTTACAGACTAAAAGGATCCATGAAATGCTCAGTACACCCAAAGAAGAAAAAATAATCATCAGGTACATGAAATTTTAAAATTTAGGAGATAATACAAAGGTACTATAAAGCTTCCAGAAAGAGAAAAAAATTACATGCAAATGATCAGGAAACAGATGGCAGTCGACTTAATAGTAACACGGAAAGCTGGAAGCTGGTGGGCAACGCCTTCAAAACTTCAAGAGAAAATCTACTTCCAGTATGGCACACATTTACAGTCAGTGACTCTTCTTGTGCACCTCCACATTTCTCAGCATCCGTGCAGGGCCACATGACCGGTTCTGGCCAATGGACATTGAGCAAAAGTGACATGTGTCACCTCTGGCCAAATATTTAAGTGCCAGCTTGTGAGCTCTCAGCTCTCTTTTGCATTTACTGTAGTAACTTAGAGCCATGGAGTGATGTGCTGGGGAAGTGCAGGTGAAAGCAGACTGGATCCAAAGGAAGATGCCAGAGGAGCCTGCAGCAGGCCTGCAGCAGACTTGGCGAAAGCAAGAAATAACCCTTTATTTATGCACTGAGATTTCAAAGTTAATCTGTCACTGCAGCATAATCTGCTTTATCCTGACATTAACATTAACCTAGAATTCTATACACAGACTATAAATCAAATTATTTAGAATATAGACATTTTCTGACATGCAAAGTCCCAAAAAGAAAAACACAAACTCTTCACCTTTCTAGGAGGTAAACTAAGAAAAAGAAAACAGGTAACTGCACTTAGGAAAGAGGAGAAAAGAATCTCTAGATGGATGGTATAGCTCCTGCTGTTCAGCCTGTTTGAGGCACTGTCCCTGCTGCCTATAGCTCTTCCCAATAAAATATGGGTCACCCTCCAAAAGCCGATTCAACTGTGAAATCCTCCATGAAGACACACAAATTCAAACTCCCCAGCTCTCATAAGGAAATGAAACCATCTCGCATCAACGGCAAGAAGAGGTGCATACATCAGACTGCATTCTGAAATCTGCTAGTGATGAGGTGTGTGACTCTGGGCAGCTTATGGAACCACTCTTAGTCTCCATTTTCTCATCACCTGGATAAGGACAAAGCTGGTCAATAATCAAAAAGATCTAATTCTAAATGCAGTAATTCTGCAAACGTATAAAACCACTAAAATCCTAATATAATTCTATGTTTAGTACATGCTTACATATTCTGACAGACTGTGATATTTGGTAATAATGTTATTCTCTAAGTATATATGTATCTGTTACTTTAAAAGCAAAGTCAGGGGGGCCGGCCCCCTGGCCAAGTCATTAAGTTCAAACACTCCGCTTCGATGGCCCAGGGTTTCACCGGTTCAGATCCTAGGCACCGCTCATCAAGCCATGCTGAGGGGGCATCCCACATAGCACAACCAGAGGCACTCACAACAAGAATACACAACTATGTACTGGGGTGGGGTGGGGGGTCTTTGGCAAGAAGAAGAAAAAAAGAAAGAAGATTGGCAACAGATGTTAGGTGCCAACCTTTAAAAAAAAAAAAAGCAATGCCAATAGACAAAAATGACTATTGACCAAAGGATGACAATATTTCCTTTAAAAACCAAAATTAAACTTTAATAGCAAACACCTTCATAATTATAAACACTGAAAGGAAAATCAGATAAAGTAACAAGTCTACCAGTGAGAACTCATCTTCCTTTAAAAGCATATCAACCCTGTTGCTTCGCCCATCCAGCACGTCACTGGTGTGGCCAGAATAATGTCTATCATGACAAGTACAACCATAAGCAGCATCAAAGAAGAGGCTATCCAGACCACTTGGTGAATACTTTCTAAACAGTTCTAAAGAATAACATTAAACCCTTAAAACTGTTTTTGATGGAAATCTTATCTAATGGGAGCCACCTATTCCTCTGCCTTCTTAAAAGAGATACTTTAAACACAACCATGTATATTAAATATAATCTCAAGTGTCATTAAACTGCTGTATATAGACAGATGCCTCTTCCGATGACTGAATTTACCTGTTGGAAAATTTCAGGATGGCACAGCGACACCTTCACGGCTTCCTGATGCTCAGGTAACTGTCTGTCTCCCAGGCCTTCAGAGCACTTTGGTCTTCTCTTCTTTCTCCTCTATTACTCAAGAGTCTGCTCCAGGGACAATGGAATAGTCACCGTGCCCCGAACATAGTGTCCAAGTGTGGTACCCTTTTAATAATTTTAAGAAAAAATTTCAGTGTGATGGCTGTTAAGAGTGACAAAATAACATTAAAACAAAGAGTATGAAAACAAGAGGGCAAGGCCTTGCAGAAGGTCAAGTGAAGCACCTTTTCTGTTCCAGATCTCCCACCAACCAACTGCAACGAGCCAGCACCAAGAATCCAGTGGCTGCTCACACTGCAGCCATCGCAATCCTCACAATTCTAGCAGCCCCACCGTTAACACTTCCACAGACTCCCATTCTCCTTCCTCTTGTATTCCCGTTTTCCTTGTCCCTTTGGTCTCTCACCCTTTCCCCATACAGGGCTTCCTAAACAAGAACAACCAAGTCTTACATACACGCTGCTGACTGACCAGAATACTCTTTTCAACTAATCACAGTGTATTTTAAACTAATTATTACTATTAGCACTTGATATATTCCAGGTACTGAACTCATACATTTACATGCATTATCTTATTAAATTTTCACACCGATGTTGAGAAAGGCACTATTATTATTTTATAGATAAGGCAAATAAGACAGTTTATTCTACAAACCTACCCTACAAAATCACAGTGCTGAACTTCAAACCTAGATTTGCATCCCTAGGAAAGACTGCCTTCACCAGTTGTGATGGGCGTCACCCAGGTCTCTGGCTTGTCTAACTTCAAATGAGTTTTTCCCTCCTGCTTAATTCTACATCAGATAATCAAGGATGCCAGAATGTCCCAGAGAACTGAGGTTTTTACCTTACTAAGCTATGTAAGCTAACATCAAGGGAAATGTGCTTTCGAGTAGCTACTCTCCACACACTATTAATAACTACACTTCCAGAGGTGATGAAGGCCCGTGCATCTTTGCGGTCAGCCAGTTGGGTATGTGTGTGAACTCAGATACACGTTATGGCCCTACAGGTAGAGACAATTCTCTCTCTGTGGTGCTATTTGGGCCGTGCAGTACAAGAACTTTGGCCTTATTAGTGCTAATAATTTATTCAGCTGAGCAGATCAGCTCCAAGAGGGATAACTAAGCAACGGATTTCTAAGATCTACACAGCATATCTTTGTCTTTAATGTGTAGATAACGATGTAAAAACTACAAGCACTTTCTGTACACGACATCCCTATTCAGTGGTCAGGCCCCCGTGGGAATGTTAGGGAGAAGAAAGAGAAAGACCACAGACCACACCCTGCCCACATGAAACTTATGTGGGGAGATAGACGAGAAACAAGTAAACAATTACAGACTGTAATAAATGTTATGATGGAAACATACAAATTGATAAGACGGGATTACTGAAGGAGCTATAAGGAAGACTAGTCAGGCAAGGCTTCTCTGAGGTGGTGACCCTGGGCATTAAGATCTGAGAATGAACCAACCAGACAAGGAGCTACTGAAGAACATTCTAGGCAAATAGAACTACTGTGTCAAAGATGAGGAAGCCAGAAGCAGCCTGGGATGTTGAGGAACAGAAAGGCTGGAGCATAACTCTCTGGTAAGGCAGAGAGATGGCTGTTCAAGACCAGCTGAAGAACTAGGCAGCAATCTTGAGGCCAACGGTAAAGACTGTGGATTTTACTTCAAACAAAACATATACTCAACATAACTGTCAGATGGACTATTATCCCCTCTTTAGCTGCACATGAGGAACAGGACTCAAAGGGAATCTAAAATGTGTTCAAGGTCACATACTAGTAAGATACACTCTTTCCTAAAGATCTAACACCTCCAAAACGTCCTCTGAGCGCAACGTGAGAAGTGAAATCTTAAATGACTTTATCTAAGTATGTCTATTCTTGAAACAGCCAACTAAAAACAACTGTCTCAACTAAGTAAAATTTAACGTTCGTATGGATCATCAAAGACCTTGAAGTCAGTTGACAGTAAAACGTGCCGTCAGTTCTAAAGCCTTCGCCACTTAGTAGCTAAACCAACGTGCGGTACATAAGAAATTAACCACAATAAAATTAATGACAATCTCACTCCCAATTTAAAACATGTCCCACCGCTGTTTCTGTTTTTACTACCTGGTCAATTCTTTCGATCAATCTAGTCATACAAGAAAATTCCACCTTTTATGACATATATTAGTATTATAAATTTCTCCCTAGTAAAAGGAATAATTTTACAAAAGTACTCAGGCACCACAGATGTGCCATTTTCAAAATTGGAAGTTAGGGATGAGGACAAGAGAACTAAATTAGACAATCTTCACTTTCCATAAAAGATGCAACAAACAGAAAATAGCAAAAGATGATCTTAGCTGTAGGTCGCTTACCTGCCTACACTTATTAAGACAGTCACCATCTTACCGACAGGGATAGTTCTGAGAAATGCGTCCTTAGGCAATTTCGTCGTTGTGCGAACACCATAGAGTATACTTACACAATCCTAGATGGTACAGCCTACTACACACCTAGGCTATATGGTACTAATCTAATGGGACCACTGTCGTACACGCGGTCAATCGCTGCCTGAAATGTCTTTCTGTGGTGCCTGACTATATACACATCCATTAGTTATACGACCTCATAAATAACATGGAGTATTTAACTACAAACTTCAACATATTTCTGTGCTGTGTGTATCGACCCATTTGACGTTTCTGCATATTTTTCAGAGAACAATAACAGTAATTGCCACCAATTCAGAAAAGGATGTAACATTTTCTTTCCTGGGAGTATATTATGACTTTTAAACGAGATCACACAATTACTGCTATGAGCAAAATAAAACATACTACTAGTAACAAAAGTTTCCTGAAAACTGACCAAAATGGAGAAAACTACCAGAACTTTCTCTGAATAGTGAAGTTACATAATGAGGCAGACTTAAGATACTTGCTTCCGTTCCCCAAAAAGGGAGCCACGCAAAGAACGTGCAGGACCACAAAATGACTCGGAATCCAGTCAGGGCAGCAGCAGAGCTTTTCCTCCCAGCCCCTGGTCAGTGGCACCCAACCCCTCCTCTGTCGTTCCCTGCAAGGTGCTGCTAAGGGAAGGCGCCAGGTGACACCTGAGGGTGTGCCCCTGGGTCCTGTGGAGGCCATGCTTAAGGCCTGCCTATCTTCCCACTAAAAGAAGCGGAAATGGGCAGTGCCAGGGACTTCCCACCAATTCAGAAGATTCTAAAGATCATCATAAAGGGAAACAGTGTTTCAAAAGAGATGCTGAAGGGAGTCCTAAAAGGGGTAACGGTTCAGGTGAATATCCTGGCTGATCCTTACCCAGACCAAACAGTGGAAAGCACTTGCCAAAGCCCAGATAATGTTCTTCTTTACGAAGTCCACGGTCAATGGGCCAGCTTCCCCAAAGGCAACAAGAAAACATGAGGGAGGGTGCTGGAACCAAAGGGTTGAGGCCACATTTTGTCTAGAGCTGGGACAGACTCTGACACTCACCATATCCACGCTAGGTGACACAGGACAGAGGCGAAATTAGCACAGGGCAAGTATCACAGGCTACTTCAAATGGTTTTCTCTGTGCAACTTGGTAAATAACTCCGACTCTCCACAGCACTAAATATTCCTTCTAAAATTCATTCATTCAAGTAAGCTAAGTGGATTTCATGTTGTGGCAGTTGGGACGTTAAAAAAAAGTCAAATTAAATTAATGCCTACTATGGTTGAGAAGACGCGACAATATTTCATCCTGAAGTAGATGCCTGTTTACTCTTGTTTGATTACAAATATATCTTTATTCCCAGGAACACAGTCAATTAAAAACGTACTTGGGAAACGTTTTGCGTCTCATTCACGTTATCGTCGTGATTACTATGTTCTCCGTCTTCATACACAGCAGCACATCGCCCTAGCAGGGGGAGACGTTCAACAAACATTTGTAGAACTGAATCCTACATTATGCATGTCATTCCTGGGAACCTGAGTTCCACCACATATCCCTACCTGGCCCTTAATTCCAAAACGTGGGAATAGGGACCCCAAGTTTCACATTCCGACTCAATGGTAAGGTGGCATACAGATCACTGCACACATTCCAAGTTTTGCGCCAGGACCTGCCACCGAGAAATGTCACTAGCTCTGCTACATGACGAGCCACCATGGTGTCCCTGAAGTTGCCAACTCCTGAAGCAAATTAAACATCAAGGCCCGTCTCGGTCGCAGGGGCAGCGCGAAACCCACAATCCCCTCACCCATGGAAGGACGTGAACAGCCAGAAGCGCCTTCACCGGGAGCGAGCCAGGCTCCCGGCCCCCCGCGACCTCCCGGGTCGGCGGCGGCCCGACGCGGCCTGGGCCCTCCCGAGCGCGCCCTCCGGCCCCGGGCCCCGAGCGCCGAGCCCGAGGAGGGGCCGAGCGGCCGGGCGGTGGGCCGAGGAGACGCGCAGGCCCCGCGCCGCCGCCCCAGGCCTCGCCGAGCCCCGGCCTCTCCCCGGCGGGCC